>NC_057809.1:216017346-216027097 GCF_018294505.1 Triticum aestivum
AATGCCACAGTCGGACGTCGGGGCGACATCACAGAAAGGGCTTTAAAAGAGATGCCACAGTCGGGCGTCTTAGCGACACCACATAAAGGGCTTTTATTCACAAGGAAATAATGCTCATAATAAATATTCAATTCATGAGAATAAACGGGTTAGTCCATCCACAGGAATAATCATTTAACCGGACTTAGCACTCATGCGGTTCACCGAAGTCTCTGTCATCAAAACTGGCATTTGGTCAAGATAAGTTAATATCGAACTTGGACATGGAATAGATGATTCGAAGGAATATATGACTCTGCAGAGTTTGTACAAAATTTTTCCCACAGCCAACGGATTTCCGTAGTCACGAAGGACTAGTTCCGTTTACGGTATTTTGGAAAAAAACACAGCTAACCAGTACACACCCATCCTACCTCTCGATGCTAGGAATCACCCTAGACATCGTCCAAGAAAAACTTTTGAGACGGGGAGATCACAATCTCGAATAGCATGGGATTAAATTTATATACGCGCGCTCTAAGGGGTGCCCCCCTCTCGGTCCCAACCGGAAACACCCATGCCCCCTGACCGGATGACTGGCTTTAATCCAGGGCCATGGAACCATCATCACGGCCTCTCCTTTTTGGTGTGTACCAGGAAAGCGGTTTACAACTTACTAAGCCATATTCCTTGCGGAAAACATGTGGTAGTACAAGGAAGGAAGAATGGAAGGAACTGGAATGATACGAGTTGACATTGAAGTCACATAGTCTGGCATAAGCCTGGCATGCTACAACACTGCCATCTTACCCATCCTCATGCCAACACATGGCCATGCATACTCACATCCATCCACTCATGGATTTTCGAAACTCACTTGCCTCATCGTCTCAGGTAACAGGACATTTGTCGGTATGTTCATCAACATGCCATAAACTATTTAATGCAAACATGCCAAAACAATCATCATATCAAAAGTTCAAACATGCTTGCCTGGTTCGGAGTAGTCGGAGCCTAGCTCGGTGAAGTTCGCGGCTCCGTCACCTCCTTCGGTATCTACGGTATAAAGAAAATGTATGCGCTATCGTAAATCCCAATAGGTGCACAAAAAGTATTCCAAATATTTTTCAAATAAATCTGATAAAAAACTAGACAAAATTTTAAAGAGGACAGAGAAAGAATCAATCAAAAATACTTTTCTGTTTAAAAGTTATAAGGGTTTTAATCCAGGGACTCATCTGTAATGAAACAGAAAGTTCCCAGGGGCTAGCTTACAAAAACAGAAAACGACTCGAATAAGAATGCGCCGGCCCAGCGGGAAGACGTATTTGGCAGAAGACGTTTTCAGAGAACGCTTCGCTTAGACAGGACAGAGAGGCTGACAGGCGGGTCCCGCCCGTCAGGTTTGAATATTTAAACGGGACGGCAGAGTTCGCCGGTGCCCGAGAGCCGCGGTGGTCGCCGGCGGCGATCCACGGTGAGGCAGGGGGATCGAAGAGTACCTCCGTGCTCAGGGTGCCATTCCGTGTCGGTTGGTGGTGGTGGTGGTCGCCGGTGAGTACCATGTCGACGGCGAGCCTTGCTCCGGCGGACGGCGGTTCGGGTGGTCGAGGGCCTCGTCGGATGGAGCTGCGAAGGCCAAATTGAGGAGGGGGTTAGTCTTCTGGTAGCTAGAGGGGGTAACGGACGGGGTTTGGGCGCCGGAGACAGCCTCACCGGAGCGAATCAAGGTGGAGGCCGAGGCGGAACGGGGCGGCCGGAGCTGGGGAAGGAGACCTCCTCGAGGTCCCCCTGTTGGCCTGGCGGGGTGCTGGAGAGATGTAGTGATGGTGCGTGCTCGAGGGCGAGCTTGGGGTCCTTTTTATAGGCGATCCGAGGCGGTGCCCGTGAACGGGGATCTCCGGTGAAGGTTACGGCGGCGCAGTGCTTTGGTCGGGGAGGTTTAGGGGTCGAGCGCCGTCGTGGGGGTTCACTGGGTCCGTTTGGGTGCTAAACTAGTCGGGATTTGGGTGTTTAGGGCGAGCTCGACAGAACGGGGTGGCGCGGCCCGTCGGCGGCAGGGAGCACGTTCCGTGCTTGCCGGGCCACGGCGACGGTGCCACGGGCGTGCGTTGGCATGGCAAGAACACGCGGAGAGCCAGGGGCGTTGGGCGGCGCCGGGTGGCGTGGCGAGCGGGCTCGGGCCCTCGCTGGCCGCCACGGAAGGTGCAGCCACCGCAGAAGCTTCCAACGCCGGCGAGGCTCGTCGCTACCGACGCCAGGAATCGGCCAAGCGTGCGTGCGGGGTGCTGGTCAAGGGGAAGAGGCTGCGTGCAACGCGCCAGGGCGCACTGTGGCCGCGTGACCGAGTCTGACGAAGGAAAAACGACACTGAATTTCTGAACTTAACTGAAGATGAACAGAACAGTGCATGCAAGGTGTTCGACAGAATGATCTAGGCATCTAGGGATTTTTCCTTGAGCTGAAACTTGGTGGAGTGGCTACTCATTGCTCCACTAGGCTGCCTGAATTTTGGTGGAATTTTAGAAGAAGTGTAGATATGAATTTCACCAAATTTGGCAAATCTGGTCCAAACTTGCAGAGACTAAAATTTGAAAAATTTGAAAAGAGGAGGAGTGGATCAAGATGGTTCTGGGTTGTGGGTACAAAGGACCATCCAGGAGAGTTGGTTTGAGGTCAAAACTCAAATGCAAAAGGGTACTTGCTTTGAAAATCTCTCAGGCTCCAAATAATTTGCAGAAAAGATTTGAGGGGAAAGAAAATTAGAATAAAATCCAAAACTTGCTTGGATTAGTTGGGACAGAGAACTTAGGTTGATTACAAAGAGGAGGGGAGGTTTTGGAGGGGTTTTACCACATGGGCAAAATACAAAGTCATGGGTGGTTTCCAAGATATGAAAATCCCAAATTTTCATAGAGTTTCTTTTTAAAAGAAAAAAAAATTTAAACTCCCAAAATAATTTGAGAGGGAACCAACAGAGAAGAAGTTTCAAAAGATCAAACACCATAGTTTGAATAAAAATAAAAACCTTGCCAAAGAAAAGGAAGTTTTTAAGAGGAAGGTTTTCTGGAAAAATTTTAAATGGCCTCTTTTCAAAAACCACAAAGTTTTTGCTGAAAACCAAATTAAAATTTTCGAGTGTCACAACACCTACCCCCTTAGGAAAAATCTCGTCCCCGAGATTCCAGCTGATCCTTAAATAAGTATGGATGTTCTGTCCGAAGAAAATCCTCTCTTTCCCAAGTTGCTTCGCTTTCGGTGTGGTTGCTCCACTGAACTCTGAAAAATTTGATGGTCTTCTGTCGGGTTCTCCTTTCAGACTCCTCTAATATTTTTACTGAGCATTCCCGATAAGTGAGGTCTGGCTGCACGTCAATGTTCTCATGGAATACTTGTTTCTCTGGTTTGCTTACGCACTTCCTTAATTGAGAGACGTGGAACATGTCGTGAATGTCGGACAAGTCTTCGGGTAAGTCTAGCTGGTAGGCTACAGTGCCTCTTCGTGCCACTATGCAGAATGGTCCAATGAATCTTGGTGCTAACTTTCCTTTAATCTTAAACCGTTGCAGTCCCCTCATAGGTGATACTCGTAGGTACACAAATTCACCGGGTTCAAAATTGACCCCACGATGTTTCTGATCGTAATAACTCTTCTGTCGGCTTTGAGCGGTCTTGAGTCGGTCCCTGATTAGCTTGACTTTTTCCTCGGCTTCTTTGAGCACGTCTGGGCCGAAGATACGGCTGTCTCCGGTCTCTGACCAATTTAGCGGGGTACGACATCTCCGTCCGTATAGGGCTTCAAAAGGTGCCATTTGCAGGCTGGCCTGGTAACTGTTGTTGTATGCGAACTCGGCATATGGCAGGCTTTCTTCCCAAATGGTTCCATAGGTGAGGACACATGCTCTCAGCATGTCTTCTAAAATTTGGTTTACACGTTCAGTCTGTCCATCAGTCTGGGGATGGTAGGCTGTGCTGAAGGCCAATTGAGTTCCCAGAGCCTATTGTAAATGATCTCAGAATCTCGAGACAAATTGAGTGCCTCTGTCGGATATTATAGTCTTCGGGACTCCATGCAGACAAACTATACGGGAGAGATAAATCCTGGCAAGCTTCTGAGTGTTGTAGGTTGTCTTCACTGGAATGAAATGTGCCACCTTGGTTAATCTATCGGTGATGACCCATATGGCATCATTCCCGTGTCGTGACCGAGGTAGTCCGACAATAAAATCCATCCCTATTTCATCCCATTTCCACTCAGGTATTTTGTTTGGTTGCAGTAGTCCGGCTAGTTTTTGATGCTCAACTTTTATGCGTTGACAAGAATCGCAACATGCAACGAATGTGGCTATGTCCCTCTTCATACCGTGCCACCAAAATCTTTCCTGAATATCCTTATACATTTTGGTTCCTCCAGGGTGGATTGAATATGGAGTGGTGTGTGCTTCAGCTAGGATTTGTTGTCTGAGGTCCTCTATGTTTGGCACGCAGAGTCTGTCCCCGTACCATAATATTCCATCATTGCCTATGACAAATTCCGAGGCCTTGCCCATACTCACCTTTCTTTTAATTCCTTCAATGCTGGGGTGACCAGGCTGAGCTTCTTTAATTCTCTCCACAAGGTCGGGCTTTATTTCCAAGTTTGATATGGTGCCTCCCGCGATCATTAACAAGTTGAGTTTGGCAAATTCTTGTTGGAATTCAGGTCTCAAACTTTGCAGACTGTTTTCGTCGGAGCTGGGGTTTCGACTAAGAGCATCGGCCACTACATTTGCTTTCCCTGGATGATAGTGGATACCAACATCATAATCCTTTACCAATTCCAACCAGCGTCGTTGCCGTAAGTTTAGTTCTGGCTATGTGAAAATATATTTGAGACTTTTATGGTCCGTGTATATTTCACATCGATTCCCAAGTAAGAAATGCCTCCATTCCTTAAGTGCATGAATGACTGCTGCCATTTCTAAGTCATGAGTGGGATAATTTTCCTCATGCTTGCGGAGTTGTCGTGAAGCGTATGCGACAACCTTGCCTTCTTGCATCAACACGCACCCGAGACCTTTTCGGGATGCGTCACAATACACCTCAAAGTTTTTGTGTATGTCTGGCACAATTAATACCGGTGCTGTGGTTAATTTCTGTTTTAACTCTTGGAAACTTTTTTCGCAGGCTTCTGTCCATTCAAACTTCTTGTCCTTCTTGAGCAACTGCATCATTGGCTTGGCTAGAGTGGAGAATCCTTCAATAAATCTGCGGTAGTATCCTGCCATTCCCAAGAAACTTCGTATGTCCGTTATGCTGGCTGGTGCCTTCCAGTCAAGTATGGCCCTAACTTTCTCCGGGTCCACTGCGATACCGTCTTGGGTCAGCACGTGACCTAGAAAGCCTACTTGTCTTAGCCAAAATTCGCACTTGCTGAACTTGGCATACAATTGATGTTTCCTGAGTTCTCCTAGCACAATCCTGAGATGTTCTGCGTGCTCTTCTGGTGTTTTGGAGTATATCAGAATATCATCGATAAATACCACAAAGAACTTGTCCATAAACTTCATAAATACTTTGTTCATGAGGTGAGCAAAATATGCGGGGGCGTTTGTTAATCCAAAAGGCATAACTGTGAACTCATATAGTCCATATCTGGAGGTGAAGGCTGTTTTGGGGATATCTTCTGTTCGCACTTTTAATTGATGGCATCCTGACCTTAAGTCAATCTTTGAGAATACCTTGGCCTGAGCGAGCTGATCAAATAAATCATTTATTCGTGGCATCGAGTATTTGTTCTTGACTGTGACCATGTTAAGTGCTCGGTAGTCTATGCACAATCTTAGTGTTCCATCCTTCTTTTTGGCAAATAAAATTGGTGATCCCCAAGGTGAGGAGCTGGCTCGAATGTATCAGTAATTCCTTTATTTGTTTCTTCAACTCGATCAACTCGGGTGGTGCCATTCTGTATGGTTTCTTGTATATGGGGGTGGTTCCTGGTGCTAGCTCAATGCTGAATTCTATTTCTCGGTCTGGTGGCATGCCTGGTAGTTCTTCGGGAAATACGTCTGGAAATTCACATACTACTGGAACCTTGCTTAACTCAGAAACGTCCACCTTATTCAATCTCGGCTGCCGGGGTATTTTTCTTTCCTTGGCTGATACTTTTATTGTCTTCCCGTGGTGGTGCGTGAGAATTACGGTCCGGTTGAAACAATCAATAAAACCTTTGTTGGTGGTTAACCAGTCCATCCCTAGGATGACATCCAGTCCTTTATTTTCCAACACAATAAGATTGGCGAAAAATTTCAATCCTTCGAACTCAATGACCACATTCTGACAGTAACTCTGAGTAACTTGCTGAATCCCAGGGGACTTGATGATCATGGATTTTTCCAAGGGAAACATCGAAAAATTATTTTGCAAAGCAAAACTTTTCGAAATGAATGAGTGAGAAGCTCCAGAATCAAACAAAACCGTTGCAGGTATTGTGTTGACAGGAAACGTACCGAGTACGATATCCGGAGCATTTTGTGCTTCTTCTTTGGTCAGGTGGTTTAGATGACCCTTCCTGTGGTTGTTGTTGGGGTTGAAATTGTTGCGCTTGGGCGCTGAATTATTTCCACCATTGTTTGGCTTCAGGGTCGAGTTCCTTGGCTTGGGGCACTGTTTGGCGTAGTGCCCTTCTTCTCCACAAGCGTAGCAAGTAACGCCTGGGTGATATGTGAACTCTTTGTCCCTTGCATGGAAATTCTTGGTTGGGCGAGAGATGTTTGTTGTAGGTTTGTGTGTCCCACTTTTCTGAAAATCTGTCCTGCTTCGGTGGTTGCGTGAAAGAGTAGTCTGGTCTCTTTTTCGCTTACGTAAATCCTCCAAGCTACGTCTCTCATTTTCCAGAGTAATAGCTTTGTCCACTAGTGTCTTAAAATCTGGAAAAGTGTGAACGACCAGTTGGCATTTAAGCGCGGGCGCCAGACCGTCAAGGAATTTCTCCATCTTCTTGCTTTTAGTCATACATTCTTCATTGGCGTAGCGGGACAATAGAGTAAATTGACCGTTGTATTCTGACACTGTCATGTTCCTTTGTTTGAGGTCATCGAACTCTCTCTTCTTAATTTTCATAATACTCTTGGGAATGTGTGCACCACGGAAACCTTCCTTGAAATCATCCCAGGTTATATCATTTTCGTTGGGGTGCATGTGCAGAAAATTCTCCCACCATGATGCAGCTGCTCCTGTGAGATAGTGCGGAGCATATAGTACTTTCTCAAGATCTGAACATTTTGCAATAATTAATTTTCTCTCCATATCTCGAAGCCAATCCTCGGCTTCAAGAGGCTTGTCAGTATGAGAAAATGTTTGGGGACGTGTCTTCTGTAGCTCAGATAACTTGGAATGCTGCTGATACTGTCCATGGTGATTTCCCATGTTGATGACTTGGTTCATCATTTCCCGATGTTGTTGCTGACTCTGCTCATAAAGGCGGCACATTTGTGAAAGTGCCGATTCACTGCCTGTTGGCTTGACTGTCCCTGAGTGAACTCGTTGCTGGGTTGTGTATCATAATTTTCCTCTGGTGGAGTTGGCATGGAGCGAGTCCAAGGACGAGACATTTTTCACTCTGGGGATATATTTGTAAAACCCATAAGAAAAGCGGAAAGAGTCGCAAAAACAAATCCATAAATGCATAAAGCTGGCAAATAAAATTAAATAACCAAGCTTACTTAAGAAAAACAAATCGACTTGCACACGGAGAAGGACTGCTCACTACATATCTTACACGCGGGCGGTAATTATACAATACATCACTCAGGATATGCGTACATAATCCTGAGGCTAGTGCACTTCTCCAGATCCTACATGATGCACAAACAGGCTACTTCTCACAACCTATGTACATATAAACATATCATACAAAGCGGTACATTACATGGCGGCTAAGCGTACTCAGGCGGAGATGTTGACGACCTCCTTTCCCCTGCCGAGGGCGAGGCGTACCGAGGTTAGGGACTCGACTTCCTCCTCGCTAATAGGTTCCATACGTGTAGTGTTGCGCAGAGTGGACGGAGCGGGTGCCAGGGGCGGAACAACACGAACAGGAGTGGGCGCGAAGGGTGGTGCAGTGTGCGCTGGAGTGGGCGCAATGACTTGGTTGAATTCTTCGGTAGAAGGTAGGTGACGAGTAGGCGTATAAGATGCTGAGGACGAGACCAAAGTTAGTGGCGGTGCAGTGGGTAGGAGCTCCCTCCTGTTGGCAGCACAGCCATGAACTGAGTCCATGCGGGCAGCCACGAAGTCGTCCACCAGGTTGTCGAAGGCTGCCTCCAGGGCCCGGAGATACTCAATGAGCATCTCAAAAGCCTCGTCTCGTTCTCCTCTGGGGCAGGAGAATGCGTAGTGACAGGTGTAAGGCACATGGCATGGAAGATAACGGTAACGACGAGTCTTCATCACGGGGAGGACATCCCTGAGACGAGCTATCGCCTCGCGGGCTGCCATCTGCATAGCATGCCTCTCCGTAGGCATGGCTCTTCCCAAGAACCGGAAGCAGTGTAACTCACCACGCCCTCCCTTGAACTGCACCGCGGCCTGGTGCATGGTCAGACTGTCATTGACTCGGTGCTGGCAGAATGTGAAGACTGGGCGCACAGATGGCCCCATCGTGACCTGAACGATGAAGGAAAGAAGCTTGACGAACCCATCGGGCACGTTGGCGAAGGTCTGAGACTCGCAGCTGTTGTCGGCCATCTACAAAAGTAGGCAAAAATTTTGCATGGTCAGATCATAAATTTATGCTGACTAACAGAAAATGACTACAATCAAGAAAATATGAAAAGGCTCAATCATGCTAATAACCAATTAGCGATCGCACCTAGTGGCTTCCTACAGTCAGCCTGGCTCTGGTACCAAGCTTGTCACGACCGGCTTTCCAATAAAAATATTTATTGAGAAACCAATCTTTTGAGTCCAGTATGAGAGAAATCCTCCTCACTGGTAGACAAATTCTTGATACAATAAGCCAGTAGCATAAAATATATTACAGGGTCGAACTACGGTTGCTCAACCAAATTATTACAAGCACGCCAATAAATATACATAATGGCGGACATGACACAGTGGTGTGGAGGCATACTACTAACTCGAGGATAGGGCGGTGGTGGAGAAACACAGCAGGGAGAGAGATACAAGTCTCTAAAACTGTCATCTCATCGAGCGTCGAGGTGAGGCTCGATGAATTTATTTGGTAGCGGAAGCGGATATAATACAGTGACCAAATCCAGGGTCGTACGAGACTGACTGGGACTCCTCTAGGCGTCGGACTCGCTATCAAATTCTTCATCCATGAGATCGCCTTCGTCAGCATCTGGCCAAATCAACAAGCCAGTGAGTACTTTGAAAGTACTCGCAAGACAGTTCAGATGTAAGATATAACAAATGCATGCATGAATGCGTCATGATTAATTCACCAATGTACATTAAAAAATTAGCATAACGAGGTAAGTAAAAGGGAAACGGCGGTAGTCCGCCTGAAATCCCACAAAACATAAATGAAGACCGATCGGGTGTCTGAAGCGACGCCTCGAAAGGTGAACAAATAAATATAAGGAAATGATGCCACAGTCGGGTGTCTTAGCGACACCACATAAAGGGCTTTAAAAGAAATGCCATAGTCGGACATCGGGGCGACATCACAGAAAGGGCTTTAAAAGAAATACCACAGTCGGGCGTCTTAGCGACACCACATAAAGGGCTTTAAAAGAAATGCCACAGTCGGACGTCGGCGCGACATCAC
>NC_057809.1:216027220-216032966 GCF_018294505.1 Triticum aestivum
ATACCACAGTCGGGCGTCTTAGCGACACCACATAAAGGGCTTTAAAAGAAATGCCACAGTCGGACGTCGGGGCGACATCACAGAAAGGGCTTTAAAAGAAATACCACAGTCGGGCGTGTTAGCGACACCACATAAAGGGCTTTAAAAGAAATGCCACAGTCGGACGTCGGGGCAACATCATAGAAAGGGCTTTAAAAGAGATGCCACAGTCGGGCGTCTTAGCGACACCACATAAAGGGCTTTTATTCACAAGGAAATAATGCTCATAATAAATATTCAATTCATGAGAATAAACGGGTTAGTCCATCCACAGGAATAATCATTTAACCGGACTTAGCACTCATGCGGTTCACCGGAGTCTCTGTCATCAAAACTGACATTTGGTCAAGATAAGTTAATATCGAACTTGGACATGGAATAGATGATTCGAAGGAATATATGACTCTGCAGAGTTTGTACAAAATTTTTCCCACAGCCAACGGATTTCCGTAGTCACGAAGGACTAGTTCCGTTTACGGTATTTCGGAAGAAAACACAGCTAACCAGTACACACCCATCCTACCTCTTGATGCTAGGAATCACCCTAGACATCGTCCAAGAAAAACTTTTGAGACGGGGAGATCACAATCTCGAATAGCATGGGATCAAATTTATATACGCGCGCTCTAAGGGGTGCCCCCCTCTCGGTCCCAACCGGAAACACCCATGCCCCTTGACCGGATGACTGGCTTTAATCCAGGGCCATGGAACCATCATCACGGCCTCTCCTTTTTGGTGTGTACCAGGAAAGCGGTTTACAACTTACTAAGCCATATTCCTTGCGGAAAACATGTGGTAGTACAAGGAAGGAAGAATGGAAGGAACTGGAATGATACGAGTTGACATTGAAGTCACATAGTCTGGCATAAGCCTGGCATGCTACAACACTGCCATCTTACCCATCCTCATGCCAACACATGGCCATGCATACTCACATCCATCCACTCATGGATTTTCGAAACTCACTTGCCTCATCGTCTCAGGTAACAGGACATTCGTCGGTATGTTCATCAACATGCCATAAACTACTTAATGCAAACATGCCAAAACAATCATCATATCAAAAGTTCAAACATGCTTGCCTGGTTCGGAGTAGTCGGAGCCTAGCTCGGTGAAATTCGCGGCTCCGTCACCTCCTTCGGTATCTACGGTATAAAGAAAATGTATGCGCTATCGTAAATACCAAGAGGTGCACAAAAAGTATTCCAAATATTTTTCAAATAAATCTGATAAAAAACTAGAAATTTTTTTAAAGAGGACAGAAAAAGAATCAATCAAAAATACTTTTCTGTTTAAAAGTTATAAGGGTTTTAATCCAGGGACTCATCTGCAATGAAACAGAAAGTTCCCAGGGGCTAGCTTACAAAAACAGAAAACGACTCGAATAAGAATGCGCTGGCCCAGCGGGAAGACGTATTTGGCAGAAGACGTTTTCAGGTTTGAATATTTAAACGGGACGGCAGAGTTCGCCGGTGCCCGAGAGCCGCGGTGGTCGCCGGCGGCGATCCACGGCGAGGCAGGGGGATCGGAGAGTACCTCCATGCTCAGGGTGCCATTCCGTGTCGGTTGGTGCTAGTGGTGGTCGCCGACGAGTACCACGTCGATGGCGAGCCTTGCTTCGGCGGATGGCGGTTCGGGTGGTCGAGGGACTCGTCGGATGGAGCTGCGAAGGCCAAATTGAGGAGGGGGTTAGTCTTCTGGTAGCTAGAGGGGGTAACGGACGGGGTTTGGGCGCCGGAGACGGCCTCACCGGAGCGAATCGAGGTGGAGGCCGAGGCGGAACGGGGCGGCCGGAGCTGGGGGAGGAGACCTCCTCGAGGTCCCCCTGTTGGCCTGGCGGGGTGCTGGAGAGATGTAGTGATGGTGCGTGCTCGAGGGCGAGCTCGGGGTCCTTTTTATAGGCGATCCGAGGCGGTGGCCGTGAACGGGGATCTCCGGTGAAGGTTACGGCGGCGCAGTGCTTTGGTCGGGGAGGTTTAGGGGTCGAGCGCCGTCGTGGGGGTTCACTGGGTCCGTTTGGGTGCTAAACTAGTCGGGATTTGGGTGTTTAGGGCGAGCTCGACGGAACGGGGTGGCGCGGCCCGTCGGCGGCAGGGAGCACGTTCCTTCCTTGCCGGGCCACGGTGACGGTGCCACGGGCGTGCGTTGGCATGGCAGGAACACGCGGAGAGCCAGGGGGCGTTGGGCGGCGCCGGGTGGCGTGGCGAGCGGGCTCGGGCCCTCGCTGGCCGCCACGGAAGGTGCAGCCACCGCAGAAGCTTCCAACGCCGGCGAGGCTCGTCGCTACCGACGCCAGGAATCGGCCAAGCGTGTGTGCGGGGTGCTGGTCAAGGGGAAGAGGCTGCATGCAACGCGCCAGGGCGCACTGTGGCCGCGTGACCGAGTCTGACGAAGGAAAAACGACACTGAATTTCTGAACTTAACTGAAGATGAATAGAACAGTGCATGCAAGGTGTTCGACAGAATGATCTAGGCATCTAGGGATTTTTCCTTGAGCTGAAACTTGGTGGAGTGGCTACTCATTGCTCCAGTAGGCTGCCTGAATTTTGGTGGAATTTTAGAAGAAGTGTAGATATGAATTTCACCAAATTTGGCAAATCTGGTCCAAACTTGCAGAGACTGAAATTTGAAAAATTTGAAAAGAGGAGGAGTGGATCAAGATGGTTCTGGGTTGTGGGTACAAAGGACCATCTAGGATAGTTGGTTTGAGGTCAAAACTCAAATGCAAAAGGGTACTTGCTTTGAAAATCTCTCAGGCTCCAAATAATTTGCAGAAAAGATTTGAGGGGAAAGAAAATTAGAATAAAATCCAAAACTTTCTTGGATTAGTTGGGATAGAGAACTTAGGTTGATTACAAGGAGGAGGGGAGGTTTTGGAGGGGTTTTACCACATGGGCAAAATTCAAAGTCATGGGTGGTTTCCAAGATATGAAAATCCCAAATTTTCATAAAGTTTCTTTTTAAAAGAAAAAAAAATTAAACTCCCAAAATAATTTGAGAGGGAACCAACAGAGAAGAAGTTTCAAAAGATCAAACACCATAGTTTGAATAAAAATAAAAACCTTGCCAAAGAAAAGGAAGTTTTTAAGAGGAAGGTTTTCTGGAAAAATTTTAAATGGCCTCTTTTCAAAAACCACAAAGTTTTTGCTGAAAACCAAATAAAATTTTTGGAGTGTCACACCAATCGGATTCGATTGGTAAGGGCACGGGGGGTTCGGAATCCGGGGAGGAGTCCGGACCCTCGGAGTCACGGGTCGTGCAGAGTGCGGGGCTAGCGTTCGGCTCGATCACTTTCGGGATCGCAGCCCCCGAGGTGACGTCCAACCGCTCACCCTTGATTGATGCAATAGGCTCCGAGTTAGGGGTCAGAACTGATGCGTGTGCGGCCTCCAGGACACTGTCCGGGGGCAGAGCTAGATCATGCGCCTCGAGATAGTGCGGCGCGCTTGGCCGTGGCTCGAGCCCGTCGAAGATCAAGTCTCCGCGGATGTCAGCCGTGTAGTTTAAGTTTCTAAACCTCACTTGATGGCCAGGGGTGTAGCTTTTGATCTGCTCCAGGTGGCCGAGCGAATTGGCCTGCAGAGCAAAGCTGCCGAAGACGAAGATCTGTCTGGGGAGAAAACTCTCACCCTGGACCGTATCGTTGTTGATGATCAAAGGAGCCATCGGGCCTAAAGGCGACGACACAGAGGAACCCTCAATGAAAGCACCAATGTCGGTGTCAAAACAGGCGGATCTCGGGTAGGGGGTCCCGAACTGTGCGTCAAGGCAGGATGGTAACAGGAGACAAGGGACACGATGTTTTTTACCCAGGTTCGGGCCCTCTCGATGGAGGTAATACCCTACTCCTGCTTGATTAATATTGATGATATGGGTAGTACAAGAGTAGATCTACCACGAGATCAAGGAGGCTAAACCCTAGAAGCTAGCCTATGGTATGATAGTTGTGTATGGAGTTGATTGCCTACGGACTACAACCCTCCGGTTTATATAGACACCAGATAGAGTTAGGGTTACAAAGAGTCGGTTACAATGGTAGGAGATCTTGAATATCTGCATCGCCAAGCTTGCCTTCCACGCCAAGGAAAGTCCCATCCGGACACGGGACGAAGTCTTCAATCTTGTATCTTCATAGTCCTGGAGTCCGGCTGAAGGTATAGTCCGGCTACCCGAACACCCCCTAATCCAGGACTCCCTCAGCTACCGTTAAACAAAGCAGAATAAGATGCATAAAGGATAAACATCATATGCAATCAATATAAGTGATATGATATGGCCATCATCATCTTGTGCTTGTGATCTCCATCTCCGAAGAACCATCATGATCACCATCGTCACCGGCTTGACACCTTGATCTCCATCATAGCATCATTGTCGTCTCGCTAACTATTGCTTCTACGACTATCGCTACCGCTTAGTGATAAAGTAAAGCAATTATAGAGCGATTGCATTGCATACAATAAAAGCGACAACCATATGGCTCCTGCCAGTTGCCGATAACTCCGCTACAAAACATGATCATCTCATACAATAAATATAGCATCATGTCTTGACCATATCACATCACAACATGCCCTGCAAAAACAAGTTAGACGTCCTCTACTTTGTTGTTGCAAGTTTTATGTGGCTGCTGCGGGCTGAGCAAGAACCGTTCTTGCCTACGCATCAAAACCACAACGATAGTTCGTCAAGTTAGTGATGTTTTAACCTTCCCATGGATCCGGCGTAGCCACACTGGGTTCAACTAAAGTTGGAGAAACTGACACCCGCCAGCCACATGTGTGCAAAGCACGTCGGTAGAACCAGTCTCGCGCAAGCGTACGCGTAATGTCGGTCTGGGCCGCTTCATCCAACAATACCACCGAACCAAAGTATGACATGTTGGTAAGCAGTATGACTTGTATCGCCCACAACTCACTTGTGTTCTACTCGTGCATATAACATCAATGCATAAAACCAGGCTTTGATACCACTGTTGGGTGTAACATCCCAAATTTTCAATTTGGAATGTTATGCATAGTCATCCATGCTTATCATATTTTATTTGCATTCTGTCTCGCAATCCTCGAAATCCTAAGCAACTCAAGGAACCTTAGAGAGAGTTGGGGATTTTTCCCGGTTTTCAAATTTGATTTTATCAAATTATGAAATGAGGATTTTGGTTTTAATTATCTTTCTCTCCGAAAATATTTCATATCAAAATATATGAGAGGAGATAATATGACTTCTTCAAGATAATTGAAATATTGGAGGAAAAATATTAAAATCAAATATTTATTTTATTTGGATTTTATTGCAATTTTGTTTGCATTAGAAAAATTGCACGTTTTCAAAAATTGCATTTTAGGGCCAAGAAAATGTTCATCTTGTTCTAATTATTTTATTTAGTCGGTGAAAATTTATTTTGGCATTTTTATATTTTTATTTATTTTTCTAGGATTTTATTTCAGTCGGAGAAATTATTTTAAAAAAAAGTTCCCGCGCCCGACTGGGCCTAAGGCCCGCCCACGCTAGCCGCCGCCGCCTTCCCCGCGCGTGCACCGCCGCCGCCGACTCGGACGAGGAGTCCGAGCCGGGCTCCACCGCCGCCGCCGTGGCCCCTCCTCCAAGCCGCCCCGCCCCTTTATATACGCGCCGCCCGAGCCCCCCACCCCCACAACCCCGCCGCCCGCGCTAGCCGCCGCCGCTGCATGCCACGCCCAGCGCC
>NC_057809.1:216033399-216234613 GCF_018294505.1 Triticum aestivum
TGCCGCCGCCCCGCAAGCCGCCGCCCTGCCACCTCGCTTTGCCGGAGCAACTCACCGGAGGAAGCCGCCGAATCCGAGCCGCCGGTTTTTTTAAGAACCGTTTGGTTTTTTTAGAAAACCCTAGATTCGTTTTTTTCGGATCGCCGGTTTTTCTCAGTTTTTCTAGTTAGAGGAGTTCGTCCGTACGTTCGTTTTAACGAACGGTTTTCGCCCATTAGTTACAGCTAACGAACGCTCGTTCGCTAGCCTGTTCGTCAGTTTTCTTTTATCAGATTTATTCCACTAGTTTTCTGATCGTGATTTCTAATCCGATCTTAGTTTATGTTTATCTTTTCGCTCGTTAGTCGGAATCAGGCGATTCACACGCCTAGAGTTTCGTCTCGAAACCCTCTTTCTGTTTAACCAACTTAAATAAGTTTTTGCTACTGTAAAATTTGACCTAGGTTTAGATTAGTAAACGAAGCTTCTTTCTTTCGCCATTTGAGTTTCGTTGCTCCGTTTGATTTGATTCTTTTTGCGAACCGAAGTTCTTAAGTTGAACCTTATGGTCAACCTTTTTTATTTGAGTTTTGCTTGTGCATCTTTGCTTATTGCTTATGTATGTTATTGTTTGTTTGCGATAGAACACCCGGAGTGCGAAGCGTGCTACTACGAGTCCCGAGGTTTCGCATACCGTCAGCAAGGCAAGTAACACTTTGATCATATCCCTTCTATCACCCGGTTTTTATGCATTAGTTCCAATCCTCAAACATTGCATGATTAGGATGTCATTAACATGTGGGTTGGGAAGTAGTTGATGAGGTAGAACCTATTACCCCGTTACATTCAAACACTTGGGAGTTACTTTTACGCGTTGCTTATACTGCTATACTATGCTATGCTCGTAGACGTGGTTTGGGTTTGAGTGAAATCCATGACAAATGTGAGTTTGTTAATTAATAGTTCAACTTAAGGTGGCAACTTAAATTAACATCTGGGTGGATTGAGGCACCTGGAGTACCCAGTGTTGCCTGTATTTTTGGAAATCCCGGAGTACCCGTGTGATCTTCCTATGGACCGCCACCCAGGCTCAAAGGGAACTGAGATGATTCATGCTAGAAACTTCCGTGTGCAGCCACATGCTATTATGGGCTCTAGCATAGTTGAGTAAGTTACGTGAAGCTCTTGAAGAGGCAGATCAGCAGGTAGTGGGATGTAGGTTTGGTATGGTCTGTCCGGAGTAGAGAGTTAATGTTTCTAAAAGACTGTGTCTCGGTCATCCGTCTCTCAAACACCTTGTAGTGCGAGAAATCCAACAGAGGCGATCGAGTCTTGTGGGGAAAAGTGCACAAACCTCTGCAGAGTGTATAATCTAATCATGGTTAGCCGTGTCCCCGGTTATGGACCATTCTTGAGTATCTAGTATTTGGGTTATCACATGTATCTCATCATTCTTAAATAATATTGTTGGGATGTTAATCACTTTAATTGGGATTGAGTTGGAGGAACCTTCTCAATGATGTTTCAACTACCATGATAGTTAAATTAAAATCTATTCCTTTGTTGTACGGAAAAATTGGCTTTTCGCAAAAACTATAACCATAGAGCTTTCCACCAGCCAAATATGCATGTAGTGATAGCATTATTCTGTTCCTGCTCTACTGTCTTACTTTGCCAGCATATTCCATGTGCTGACCCATTTTCGGGCTGCAACGTGTTATGTTGCAGACTTTTCAGACGTGGAGTAAGGTTCATTAGGTCATTGCCGTGCAGCTCAGCTATGCCGTTGGAGTTGATGGACTCACTTTATCTTCCAAGCCTTCCGATGTTATCATATTAGATGGCCTTAAGCCATATTATTGTAATAAGTTCTCTCTTGAGACATTCGATATAATAAGTGTGTGATTGCTACTCTGTTATAAATTCTTCGAGTACTGTGTGTGTCAGCATTACCGATCCAGGGATGACACTGAAGCCCAGAGACTTGTCCTTCTGAGGTCGGGTCGCTACAAGATGGTATCAGAGCACACGCTTAGTGTAGGACACGACCACTAAGATAAACCCTAGGTCACTCTTCGCTACTCATTTCTAACTTCTCTCCATTTTCTACTCTTTAGGATGGCGGAGATGAAGAACAAGTTTGCGCAACCAGATGAAGACACACCTTTTGGATGCCACTTGAAGGAAGTCACTAGGTACTTGAACATTGGAATACCAAGCTTCACTAGAACGTACAACACCACTTTACCTGAAGAGGAGCGCTGGATGGTTCAAGTACAAGTTCCAGGAAGGACGTTCTCGCCAACTTCTAAACCCATAGAGTTTTCTTTTGAAGCACCCACCTGGAGTCTAGGCAAGAGCATGGTAGCCCACATTACCATGGAACGCATTGGAGAGGTATACAACAGGGAGCTTAAGGACACTATCTACCAAATATGTGGGTGCCGAGACGAGCAATGGGAAGTAATCAGCACCAGGAAGGATAGATCCATTGCAGCTTTTATCCAGGAGTTAAACCAGCACATTCGACGTCAGGGGAACCAGATGTGCGCGGACATGATGGACTTGAAAAAGGCGAAGACTAGAATCATCGAGCTGGAGGAAGAACTCAAGTTAACATGCGATGGATATGAGGAGCAAATCAAGACACTACTGGAGAAGAATGACGACCTAGTCAAGAAGATCGGAGTATTCATGGGAGGACCGGCACCAATAGAAGAAGAAGAAGAACCCAAGGAGATACACCCTGAGGACTACATCATCATCGACGACACCGATTCCGATCCTAGTGATGATGACTTTGAAGACGAAGCTGGAGCAGACATCATGGAGTCTTCCACCGATCAAAATTTCTAGATGACCACCAAATATTAGTATTATTTCCCCATGTAATTAGTAGTAGATGAGCACTTTGCGATAGCCCTAGACTGTATGTATGCCCTTGCTTGATTGATTGAGTGAAATGTTTGTGTTTGTCTCATGTGCATATGGGTAGTGTCTTCTCATTAGACCCCTTTTCTATTCCGATCTCTTCCATCTAAACCCATCAGATGCCTCCGAGACGTGACATCGGTTTTGCTTTCCCACCGGAGCTCACCCAGTTGATCCAGCATCAGAATACTTTGATGCAATTGCTAGTTCAGAACCAGGGCAACAACAACAATAACAACAACAACCCTCCGCCAGTGGACAACCTAGCTCATTTTCTAAGGTTACAACCGTCGATGTTTTCCAGTAGCACCGAGCCCATAGTTGTTGATGATTGGCTACGCCGTATTGGAAGGGAGTTGACCACCGCAGGTTGCACAGATGCTGAAAGAGTGCGCTTTGCCGCACACCAATTGGATGGACCTGCAGCCTCATGGTGGGAGAATTACAGAGCCACTTTCCCAATAGCCAACGTCACTTGGGACCTGTTTCAGCAAGCTTTCCGCACAACCCATGTCTCAACTGGAGCTATGCAAATGAAGAAGCGGGAGTTCCGCAACCTACGCCAGGGGAACCGTAATGTGGCTCTGTACGTGGATGATTTTAGCAAGTTATCACGTTATGCCCCTGATGATGTGGCCACAGATGCCGCGAAGCAGGAGAAGTTTATGGAAGGGCTAAATGATGAGATGAGCATGCAGTTGATGGTAGCAACCTTCAACAACTACCAGGAGTTGGTAGATAAGGCTCTTATGATTGAAGGGAAGCAGCAGCAGATTGAGAGCCGCAAGAGAAAGTATGGACAAGGGAAGTATAACTCAGGAGCACAGCAGAAGCCACGCCTAACCCCGAATTCGGGAGGACTTGTTCATAACCATGGAGGTCACAACCACACTAGAGGAGGATCGCATAACCACAATGGTTCTAAGAATGGGAATGGGAATGGGAATTGAACCAACAATAATCAGAACCGCCCCAATCCAGCCACACCCGCCAAAAGAGATCTAGGTCATGTTACTTACTTCAAGTGTGGGAAGACTGGACACTATGCCACGGAGTGCCCTGAAGGAAAGAATGGAAACGAAAATGGGAGCGCTGGGAAGAAACCCAATCCATTCAACAAAGGACAAGTGAACCACGTTAACGTGGAGGAGGTTGAAGAGCAGCCAGACGCGGTAATAGGTAAGTTTTTGGTTAAGTCATTTACCGCTCTTGTTCTTTTCGATACTGGTGCATCGCATTCATACATATCAAGGGGATTTGTGGATAAGTTTAAACTACCAACCCAAACCCTTAGGACCCCTCTGTTAGTAAGCTCACCCGGAGCAGAATACATGGCTAGCCGATGGTGCGATCAGGTACCCTTAACCATTGGCACAAATGTTTTTCTGTCCGACCTAATTATCTTGGAGTCACAAGGATTGGATGTGATATTAGGTATGGAATGGATGTCAAAGTTTGGAGGGAGTATTGACTGTGCTAGTAAGTCAATTTATCTTACCACCCCGGAGGGAAAAACGATTAAGTATGTGTCTAGGCATGTGCCTAGGAGGAGCCAAGTGAATGCCCTTACGGGAGTTGTTCAGGAGGAAGTGCCTGTAGTGAAGGATTATCCGGATGTTTTTCCCGAGGAGTTACTAGGCATGCCACCGGATAGAGACATTGAGTTTTTGATAGAGCTGTTGCCAGGAACAGGACCAATATCCAAGAGACCCTATCGGATGCCCGCAAATGATCTGGAGGAAATCAAGAAACAAATCAAGGAGTTTTTAGAAAAAGGATACATTCGAAGAAGTTCATCACCTTGGGGAGCCCCTGTGCTTTTGGTTGAGAAGAAGGACAAATCCCTAAGGATGGTTGTTGATTATCAAGCCTTGAATGAGGTGACGATTAACAACAAGTACCCACTGCCGATGATCAACGATCTGTTTGATCAGTTGCAAGGAGCTAAGGTGTTTTCAAAGATCGATCTGCGATCAGGATACCATCAGTTGAGGATACGTGAGAAGGATATACCAAAGACGGCATTCACGACGCGGTATGGATTATACAAGTACACGGTCATGTCATTTGGACTGTCTAATGCCCCTGCTTATTTCATGAGCATGATGAACAAGGTGTTCATGGAGTATTTGGACAAGTTTGTTCTGGTGTTTATTGATGGTATTATGGTATACTCGAAGAACAAGGAGGAGCACAGGGAGCATTTGCGCTTAGTTCTCGAGAAACTCAGGGAACACCAGTTGTATGCTAAGTTTAGCAAATGCGAGTTTTGGTTGAAGGAAGTCGGGTTCCTTGGACATGTTATATTGGGAGAAGGTATAATAGTAGACCCCGGCAAAGTTTAGTCAGTCACTGAATGGTTGGCACCCACCTCAGTTAGCGAGATCCGCAGTTTCCTTGGACTCGCAGGTTACTATCGGAGATTCATTGAGAACTTTTCCAAGATTGCGAAGCCAATGACTGAACTGTTAAAGAAGGATACTAAGTTTAAATGGACAGAAGATTGCGAGGCAAGTTTCCAGGAGTTGAAGGAACGGTTGACTACATCACCAGTGCTAACACTGCCGGATATACATAAGGAATTCCAAGTGTATTGCTATGCCTCTGGCTTAGGACTTGGATGTGTACTTATGCAAGATGGAAGAGTTGTTTCGTATGCCTCACGACAACTAAAACCTCATGAGTTGAACTATGCCACACATGATTTGGAGTTAGCAGCCGTAGTGCATGCATTGAAGACCTGGAGGCATTACCTTATTGGAAACCGATGTGATGTATACATTGACCATAAGAGTTTGAAGTACATCTTCACCTAGAAGGAACTGAACCTTAGACAGAGGAGATGGTTGGAGATTATAAAGGATTATGATATGAAGCTACACTATCATCCAGGAAAGGCCAACATCGTAGCAGACGCTTTGAGCCGGAAGAGTTGTGCTAATATCATTGAAAGTAAGGGACTGTCGAAGGAGTTAGCAGATAATATCATGGAACTTTGATTGGAGATGGTTCCTAGAGGATTCGTTGCAACAATGGAGGTCCAGTCGACATTGCTGGACAAGATTCGGGAAGCTCAGAAGGATGACAAGGAGATTGCCAAGATAAAGGAGAAGATGAGCAAAGGAAAGGCCAAAGGTTTTCGTGAAGATGAGCACGATACCCTATGGTTTGAGGACCGAGTTTATGTGCCCAATAACCAGGAGATCAGAACGTTAATACTTCAAGAGGCTCATGACTCACCATACTCGATACACCTCGGAAACACCAAGATGTATCTGGATTGGAAGGAACGTTTCTGGTGGACTGGTATGAAGAAGGATATTGCCGAGTATGTAGCCGTATGTGATGTATGTTAGCGAGTGAAGGCAGAACATCAGAAGCCAGCAGGATTATTACAACCTATGCCGATAGCCGAATGGATGTGGGATAAACTTGGCATGGATTTTATCACCGGTTTGCCCAGGACTAAAGTAGGATATGATTCCATATGGGTAGTAGTTGATCGCTTGACCAAAGTGGCTCACTTCATCCTAGTGAAAACCACTTATACCAGTGCAAAGTTGGCCAAGATTTATATGTCCAGGATCGTATGTCTGCATGGAGTTCCGATGAACATCGTATCGGATAGAGGAACACAGTTTACTTCAAAGTTTTGGCATCAATTACACCAGACTTTGGGGACTAGGTTTGAGTTCAGTACAACTTTTCACCCACAGACAGATGGACAGACCAAGAGAGTGAACCAAATTTTGGAGGACATGTTGAGAGCCTGTGCACTAGATTATGGATCTAGTTGGGACGAAAATTTGCCTTACGCAGAGTTCTCGTACAACAATAGCTACCAAGCCAGTTTGAAGATGGCACCGTTTGAAGCCCTGTATGGACGCAGGTGCAGAACACCCTTAATGTGGGATGAGGTAGGAGACTGACCGTTGTTTGGACCAGACTTGATTAAGGAGTCTGAGGAGAAGGTTAAATTGATTCGCGATAGACTGAAGATTGCTCAGTCCAGGCAGAAGAGTTATGCGGACTCAAATCGCAAAGAAGTAACCTATGAAATTGGAGATAGAGTATATCTGCGAGTATCTCCCTTGCGAGGAGTGAAACGTTTTGGAGTTAAGGGGAAATTAGCTCCGAGATTTGTAGGACCGTATCGTGTTTTGTAACGTATGGGAGAAGTTGCCTACAAGTTGGAATTATCCGAGGGATTGTCAGGAGTTCATGATGTGTTTCACGTTTCACAGCTGAAGAAGTGTCATGCTGAGATGGCCGATATACCGTTAAGAGATACAGTACCCTTGGAGGCAATTCAGTTGGACAGTGATTTGACTTACGAGGAGAAGCCAGTAAAGATTCTTGAGTTTGCCAGCAGTCACTCGCAGTAAGGTTATCAAGTTTTGCAAAGTTCAGTGGAGTCATCATACCGAGGACGAAGCCACCTAGGAACGAGAGGATGATCTTCGCAAACACCACCCACACCTATTTTATAGCCAACCCGAATCTCGAGGGCGAGATTCATCTTAAGGGGGGGTAGGTTTGTAACATCCCAAATTTTCCATTTGGAATGTTATACATAGTCATCCATGCATATCATATTTTATTTGCATTCCGTCTCGTGATCCTCGAAATCCTAAGCAACTCAAGGACCCTCGGAGAGAGTTGGGGATTTTTCCCGGTTTTCAAATTTGATTTTATCAAATTATGAAACGAGGATTTTGGTTTTAATTATTTTTCTCTCCAAAAATATTTCATATCAAATTATGAAATGAGGATTTTGTTTTATTTGGATTTTATTGCAATTTTGTTTGCATTAGAAAAATTGCACGTTTTCAAAAATTGCATTTTAGGGCCAAGAAAATGTTCATCTCGTTCTAAATATTTTATTTAGACGGTGAAAATTTATTTTGGCATTTTTAGAATTTTATTTATTTTTCTAGGATTTTATTTCGATCGGCGAAATTATTTAAAAAAAGTTCCCACACCGGAATGGGCCTAAGGCTAGCCCGCGCTAGCCGCCGCCGCCGTCGACTTTCCCGCGCGCGCGTCGCCGCCACCAACTCGGACAAGGAGTCCAAGCCGGACTTCACCGCCGCTGCCTTGGCCCCTCCTCCAAGCCGCCCCGCCCCGCCCCTTTATATATGCGCCGCCCGAGCCCCCACCCCCACAACCCCGCCGCCCGCGCTAGCCGCCGCCGCGCTAAGCCGCCGCTGATGCTGCTTGTCGCCGCCGCCGCTGCCCCTAGCACCGCCGCCTGCCGTCGCCGCCCCGCAAGCCGCCGCCCGGCCACCTCGCCTCGCCGGAGGTAGCCGCCGGATCCGAGCCGCCGGTTTTTTTAAGAACTGTTCGGTTTTTTAGAAAACCCTAGATTCATTTTTTTTGAATCACCGATTTTTCTCGGTTTTTCTAGTTAGCGGACGTTCGTCTGTACGTTTGTTTTAACGAACGGTTTTCGCCTGTTAGTTACAGCTAATGAACACTGGTTCGTTAGTCTGTTCGTCACTTTTCTTTTATCGGATTTATTCTGCGAGTTTTTTCATCGCGATTTCTGATCCGATCTTAGTTTCTGTTTATCTTTTCGCTCGTTAGTCGGAATCAGGCGATTCAAGCGCCTAGAGTTTCGTCTCGAAACCCTCTTTCCGTTTAACCAACTTAAATAAGTTTTTGCTAATGTAAAATTTGACCTAGGTTCAGATTAGTAAACGAAGCTTCTTTCTTTCGCCATTTGAGTTCCGTTGCTCCCTTTGATTTGATTCTTTTTGCAAACCGGAGTTCTTAAGTTGAACCTTCTGGTCAACCTATTTTATTTGAGTTTTGCTTGCGCTTCTTTGCTTGTTGCTTATGTATGTTATTGTTTGTTTGCGATAGAATACCCGGAGTGCGAAGCATGCTACTAGGAGTCCCTAGGTTTCGCAGACCGTCAGCAAGGCAAGTAACACTTTGATCATATCCCTTTTATCACCCAGTTTTTATGCATTAGTTCCAATCCTCAAACATTGCATGATTAGGATCTCATTAACATGTGGGTTGGGAAGTAGTTGATGAGGTAGAACCTATTACCCCGTTACATTCAAACACTTGGGAGTTACTTCTACGCGTTGCTTATATTGCTATGCTATGCTATGCTCGTAGACGTGGTTTGGGTTTGAGTGAAATCCATGACAGATGTGAGTTTGTTAATTAATGGTTCAACTTATGGTGGCAACTTAAATTAACATCTGGGTGGATTGAGGCACCTGGAGTACCCAGTGTTGCCTGTATTTTTGGAAATCCCGGAGTACCCGTGTGATCTTCCTATGGACCGCCACCCAGTTTCAAAGGGAACTGAGATGATTCATGCTAGAAACTTTTGTGTGCAGCCACAGGCTATTATGGGCTCTAGCATAGTTAAGTAAGTTACGTGAAGCTCTTGAAGAGGCAGATCAGTAGTTAGTGGGATGTAGGTTTGGTATGGTCTGTACGGAGTAGAGAGTTAATGTTTCTGAAAGACTGTGTCTCGGTCATCCCTTTCTCAAACACCTTGTAGTGCGAGAAATCCAACGGAGGCGATCAAGTCTTGTGGGGAAAAGTGCACAAACCTCTGCAGAGTGTATAATCTAATCATGGTTAGCCGTGTCCCCGGTTATGGACAATTCTTGAGCATCTAGTATTTGGGTTATCACATGTATCTCATCATTCTTAAATAATATTGTTGAGATGTTAATCACTTTAATTGGGATTGAGTTGGAGGAACCTTCTCAATGATGTTTCAACTACCATGATAGTTAAACTAAAATCTATTCCTTTGTTGTAGGAAAAAATTGGCTTTTCGCAAAAACTATAACCATAGAGCTTTCCACCAGCCAAATATGCATGTAGTGATAGCATTATTTTGTTCCTGCTCTACTGTGTTACTTTGCCAGCATATTCCATGTGCTGACCCATTTTCGGGCTGCAATGTGTTATGTTGCATACTTTTCAGATGAGGAGTAAGCTTCGTTAGGTCGTTGCCGTGCAGCTCAGCTATGCCGTTGGAGTTGATGGACTCACTTTATCTTTCAAGCCTTCCGCTGTTATCGTATTAGATGGCCTTAAGCCATATTATTGTAATAAGTTCTCTCTTGAGACATTCGATGTAATAAGTGTGTGATTGCTACTCTGTTATAAATCCTTCGAGTACTGTGTGTGTCAGCATTACCGATCCAGGGATGACACTGAAGCACAGAGACTTGCCATCTGAGGTCGGGTCACTACATTGGGAAACATAGTAATTTCAAAAATTTCCTACGCACACGCAGGATCATGGTGATGCATAGCAACGAGAGGGGAGAGTGTCATCCACGTACCCTCATAGACCGTTAAGCGGAAGCGTTAGCACAACGCAGTTGATGTCGTCGTACGTCTTCATGATCCGACCGATCCAAGTACCGAGCGCACGACACCTCCGAGTTCTGCACGTGTTCAACTGATGACGTCCCGCGAGCTCCGATCTAGCAAAGCTTCACATGAGAGTTTCGCCACCACGATGGCGTGGTGACGGTGATGATGATGCTACCGACGCAGGGCTTCGCCTAAGCACTACTACGATATGATCGAGGTGGATTATGGTGGAGGGGGGCACCGCACACGGCTAAGAGATCAATGATCAAATTGTTGTGTCTATGGGGTGCCCCTGGCCACGTATATAAAGGAGTGGAGGAGGGGGAGAGGTCCAGCCCCTATGGAGCACCCTGGAGGAGTCCTACTCCCACCGGGAGTAGGATTCCTCCCTTCCAAGTAGTAGGAGTAGGAGACAAGGAAAGGGAAGAGGGAAGAGAAGGAAGGAGGGGGCACCGCCCCTCCACCTAGTCCAATTTGGACTAGTCATTGGGGGGGGGGGGGCGCGGCCTGCCTCTCTCTCCCCTAAAGCCCAATAAGGCCCATATACTTCTTCCCCCGTATTCCTTTAACTCCCAGGTACTCCGAAAAATACTCGAACCACTCAGAACCTTTCCGATGTCCAAATATAGTCGTCCAATATATCGATCTTTACGTCTCGACCATTTCAAGACTCCTCGTCATGTCCCCTATCTCATCCGGGACTCCGAACTACCTTCGGTACATCAAAACACATAAACTCATAATATAACCGTCATCGAACTTTAAGCGTGCAGACCCTACGGGTTCGAGAACTATGTAGACATGACTGAGACACGTCTCTGGTCAATAATCAATAGAAGAACCTAGATTCTCATATTGGCTCCTACATATTCTACTAAGATATTTATCGGTCAAACCGCATAACAACATACGTTGTTCCCTTTGTCATCGCTATGTTAGTTGCCCGAGATTTGATCATCGGTACCTCAATACCTAGTTCAATCTCGTTACCGGCAACTCTCTTTACTCGTTCCGTAATACATCATCCCGTAACTAACTCATTAGTTGCAATGCTTGCAAGGCTTAAGTGATGTGTATTACCAAGTGGGCCCAGAGATACCTCTCCGACAATCGGAGTGACAAATCCTAATCTCGAAATACGCCAACCCAACAAGTACCTTCGGAGACACCTGTAGAGCACCTTTATAATCACCCAGTTACGTTGTGACGTTTGGTAGCACACAAAGTGTTCCTCCGGTAAACGGGAGTTGCATAATCTCATAGTCATAGGAACATGTATAAGTCATGAAGAAAGCAATAGCAACATACTGAACGATCAAGTGCTAAGCTAATGGAATGGGTCAAGTCAATCACATCATTCTCTAATGATGTGATCCCGTTAATCAAATGACAACTCTTTGTCTATGGCTAGGAAACATAACCATCTTTGGTCAACGAGCTAGTCAAGTAGAGGCATACTAGTGACACTCTGTTTGTCTATGTATTCACACATGTATTATGTTTCCGGTTAATACAATTCTAATATGAATAATAAACTTTTATCATGATATAAGGAAATAAATAATAACTTTGTCATTGCTTCTAGGGCATATTTCCTTCAGGGTCCTCTTCGGCAGAATCCACGTCTTCATCGGCTAGATCGGCGAGACAGGGCCTGAGCTGGACACCTGCACCGACATCATCGAGACGGCTCAGCATGCACAACCCGCCAAGGTTCAAGCCGTTGCGAAGCATGCCTTTGTTGGTTTCATCCATGGGGCAGATCTTGAGGAATGATATGTGTCTAGCGGAGAGACGATAATCCTCTCCGATGGTGAGTCTTCAACTTGTTAGACCGATTCAATTTATCAACTGCAGGACGGCTGGCTTGGGGGTTGTTCCGATGGTGACAGTATTCTGGACCCCTATGAGCCGCCGAACAGGGTTGCAATCTTCATGGCTGGTACACAACCGGTGCTCGGTTCAACGACCTCTATGGCTATGACATCTAGCTCAATAGCTATGGCGACGACTGGGGCAAGCTGCTCTGCGCACCTGCCGACTCAGGTTTTGACGGAGCTGTTGGATGCTTTGGCGACTTTAATGGGGGCAGAGGTAACCTTGGAGACTCAAGAACAACATAAAATGGATGTGGCGAGACTGCGTGTCGAGATAGCTCAAGCCAAGGAAGGACTTGCTGCGGATAACGCTAGGATGGCGACTGAGCGTGCCGACTTGGACGCACAATCACAACAGATTCAGGCCGAGTCGTTCCTGCTCACTCTGGATCAAAACGCTTCAAATGCTATTATGAGGAGGAGGCACTAGAGTCGCTTACCTCCAGAGTACGATGCAAGAAACCTTTTTAACACACCCGGGGCAGGGACCAGTAATCTGCCCATGGTGAACCGGGCCATCGAGGCGCCTGCAACCGGAGCGCCGGTTCAGCCACGGGCCGCAGACCCACCTCGTTTGAATGTGACTCCGCCTTAGCATGTCCCGACGCCGCCAGGTCATTATTCTAAACCTCTGGACAATATGGTCATCGTGGCTACACGATTGGCGGCTCTCCCTGTTCAAGATGAGCCACCAGCTGCGATGGAGATACGGAGAGCCGAAGAGCTTCTCCAGACAGCGGTGGCATAGCAGGCGGCTTATTCGTACAACCGTGAACGGATTCATTCAACCCCTCGTCCAAGCCGGAGTTATAGCAGGCACATTGAATCGCCAACAGTTTCAAGCAGTGAGAGGCACCATAATCAGCCTCATAGGCATGACCCGCCGCGTGCTGATAATGATGCTCAGACCCTGGTGGACCAGGGCAGGGCGCGGCATGAGGCAGCGCTGGCGACTCAGTTGGCGGCTCAACAACAATCTCCCGTTTACCCATCGACGTCTATGGAGGCAGCAGTAACCTCCAGAACCCTTGGTGTACCATGTTTAGTGCTAGCGCTACGTAACGTCTGTTTGACTAAGGATTTCAAGGGCCCCCGCAAGGTGCCAAACTACACCGTGGATCAGCCCCCAGAAGCCTGGATTGAGAGCTATGAGATGGCTATGGAGATGTCAGATGTTAGTGATGTTGCGTGTGCTAAGTATTTCACCATGATGTTAGATGGGCCGGCTCGTACTTGGTTGAAAGGGCTGCCTGCTAACTCCATTAGGTCATGGGCGGAGTTGAAAACATGTTTTATCCAAAATTTTAAAGATGCATGCAAGCAACCTATGTCGATTCTGGATTTAGACTCTTGTGTCCAAGGTGAGGGCCAGTCAACAACCAATTGGGTGCGCCAGATCTCAGCCGTTATACACTCATCGGACAGTACCAACGCCGGTTCAGCAGTCCTGATGTTGGAGAAGAATTGTCATTTCCTTCCCCTTAAGCAGAAACTGGGGCGTCTTAAACACCACTACAATGACATGGGGGAGCTCATGGCGGCTCTCGTCAAATACGCCGACTCTGATAGTACTAAAGACACTGAGTCTAATGAGGAGAAGGCTGGTAAGGGGAAGAAGAGTGGCAAGGGCAGCAACATAACACGGCGAGTGAAGGTGGAAATAGTAAGCGCAAAGCCGATGGCGATTTAGACTTTGTGGCTAACACCAGTACGTAGAATGATAATCAGCGTCGTAAGGGAAAGCCACCCCGGCTTGGCGGTCCAAAGTTCAACCTTGATGCGATGATGAACTAGCCTTGCCCAAAGCACAGTACGCAGGAGAAGTCGACCAATCATCCATGGAAAGATTGCTTCATCATGAGGGAGTATAGAAATTCCAATTTTTTCCAGAATAATCATGTCCCGAATGGCGGTTCAGGATCCGGCTCTCATGGGCCTGGCTTTGGCGGTGGCGGCTCAAACTCTGGTTTTTAGGGCCAAAGTAATCAAGGTGGCTTTAATCAGCAATCTGGTCAAGGGAATCAGTAGCAGTAATCTGGTTATCAGAGTAATCCAAAGCAGTTAAATAGTGGTCAGTATCACATATTTACCACAAGTTTATGCAAACAAGACCAGAAGGTTCATAAAAGGGCAGTGAACGTAGTCGAGCCGGGGATCCCTCGTTATTTGCGATGGTCTGAACATCCTATTATTTGGAGCCGTGAGGATCACCTGCCTTGGGTTGACAATCCGGGTCAGTTGTCTTTGGTGGTTGCACCTCAGGTTGGGGGGTACAAGTTTACTAAGGTGCCCATGGATGGAGGCAGAAGCATCATTATCCTTTATTATGATACTTTTCGCCGTATGAATTTAACTGATAAGGATCTTAAGCCGTCCTCTACTATTTTTCATGGAGTGGTGCCTGGTAAGTCGGCATACCTAGTGGGGAAGATAGCCTTGGAAGTGGCTTTTGGAGATGATCATGATTTCAGAGCCGAGATGCTGACTTTTGAAGTGGTCAAGATCAAGAGCCCTTATCATGCCTTGTTTGGACGGCCGGCTTATGCTAAATTCATGGCACGACCTTGTTACATCTATCTACGGCTTAAAAAGCTGGGTCATAACGATACCATCACTGTGCATGGCAATGGGAAGATAGCTTTGGAGTGTGAAGAAGGCGATGTCGCTTATGCTGAGACTGCCTGTGCAACGGAGGAGTTGAAGTTCTATAAAGATAATGTAGACCCGGCAGATATGACTCCTTTGAAAAAACCAACCACAGAGCATGACCCATTGTTGAAGTTTAAGTCGGCAAATGATACTAAGCTGGTTGACTTTGTTCCTGGCGACTCATCCAAGCAGTTCAATATCAGTGCTAATATGGATCCGAAATAGGAAAGCGCACTCATCGAGTTCATCCGTGAGAACCGGGACATCTTTGCATGGAAGCCTTCAGATATGCCAGGTGTACCAAGGCAACTCGCTGAGCACACTCTCAATGTTGATCCAAAATTTAAACTGGTCAAGCAATTTCTTCGTCGTTTTAATGAAGAGAGGCATAAGGCCATTGGTGAAGAAGTTGCCTGGCTCTTGGCCGTAGGGTTCATCATTGAAGTTTTTCATCCTGAATGGTTGGCTAGCCCGGTTCTGGTACTTAAGAAAAATGGTAGCTGGCGCATGTGTGTGGATTACACAGACCTTAATAAGGCATGTCTGGCTGATCCTTTTTCTCTCCCTCGTATTGATCAAATCATTGATGCTACAGCGGGTTGTGAGTGCTTGAGTTTTTTGGATGCTTATTCTGGGTATCATTAGATCAAGATGGCAGTTAAGGACCAGGAGAAGACAACCTTCATCACTCCCTTTGGAGCTTTCTGCTATGTGTCTATGACTTTTGGGCTCAAGAGTTCCCAGGCGACTTATCAGTGGTGTGTTCAAAATTGCCTTCAGGACCAGTGTGGCACCCCGGATCAGAGCAACCGGTTTACCATGCGTTGCCAGCCCAGAGACCATGTCTTCTGGCAACACACAACATCTTGGTACAGAAAACAACAGCTTTATTGATTCTAGCAGATCATAGTTCATATTACAACAGGTGGTGATGCCAAGTGGCACACACAATTCGGCTGAACAATATGTACATTATTTAGTGAACATAAAGGGCCCTCGATCATAAAAACTACGCGGCAGCAGAACGATGTCGTAGCGGAACTCCATAGCACAGGGACACCGATGTGGACACGATCTAGACTCGGACATCACTCCTTTCCAACAAGACTTTCCTGAAAGCTGGCATGACATGCCAGGTCAGTACATTGAATGTACTTGCAAGATCACAACAAACATAAACATAATGACAAGCAATATCATGATATTTAACCAATTTTCTTTACTAATGCAACATCATATCATACATGAAGTGATCATGATCTTGTGATGTAAGTCCCTCAGACTTGCTTACCAAACGGTGATCGCTCTCGGATCACAAACGGGCCAACCTCGTGGTCTTTGATCGGGTTACCTCATAACCAAACGGTGATCTTACCGAGATCACAAATGGACCAACAACTTGGTCTTTGATCGGGTTACCTCATAACCAAATGGTGATATTACCGAGATCACAAATGGACCAACAACTTGGTCTTTGATCGGGTTACCTCTTAACCAAACAGTGATCTTACCGAGATCACAAACGGACCAACAACTTGGTCTACATCAACACGATGTTTTCCCAAACATCATCTTCTCAACGGTGCAAAGTTCATGTCTTATTGTGCAAAATTAATTAACCATAGGCCCATGGTGTGACCTACTTTTGAGAGTGTCCGTAACCGTGGACTCGGCGATCGATAGATTTAATACACTCTACAGAAGTAGCGCACTGTACCCACACCACGGAACCCATGGCCTCGCACTCCCATTCGGGTGGACCATCGGCGTTCCAATGAAACCCCTCCATTGCCATGACACTCTCCCGGCCACTCCAACTCACTCCCCACTGGGCTAGTCCTGGGTGGCCCCGTGTCTACCAAAGACACCAACGGCCACCGTCGTGGAAAAATGGCCACCATCGTGGCAAAAACGGTCCCAAACGGGGACAAGTTACCATAACAACAACAACAACAACAACAACAACAACAACAACAACAACGGGCACACAAGGTTATGTCTGCTTACCGGGCCAGGGTACCGCACGCCCATAACCTTCCCTCGTTGGAGTCACCGACCAGAGGCATGACAACGAACCGAATAAAGGCCTTCCCATAAAGGCAAATGTGATTGCACAGGGAAAACTCGATTCAGTGGCACCATGACCCGATCAACGATATGTTCAGGGTTGAGTTATTATCAAGTTCAACTTAAGGTGAAAATAACCGGTGTCATGATATGCCATGAAAATGCAGCACAAACATATGCATCACCTATAAACGGAAATAACTTGGTCAACCATATCCACACTAAGCATAGTCATCAACAGCTCATAACACCTCTCTGGTTATGATTTATCATAACTTTAAACATAATCTTTACTTAGCAAATTTCTCATTTATCTCATTTAAAAAAATAACTCAAAAATAATTACTTATATCCATAACCATATTACTACTATATAACAAATATTACTTCTAGTTACTTAACCAACTAAATTAGGTTCAAACTTATGTAAACTAAGCATATCAACTCAAACAAGCAACCAACGGAATATAAATATTATTCTAGAGATTTAAATGCATGGATTAAACCATTACTTCAAGTTGAAAAATCACAAATATTGTAATGGCACCATAAAAAATGTTGTTGTGGCTTGCCTTAGTGCAGATGAGGTTCACAATCCTCTTGGTGATCCTCAAGACAAGCTTCACTTTCTGAAAACAATTAAAAACACAGAAAGAAAACATCAAGAACCATTTTGAAATTCACCAGAAAATCTAGATAGCAGAGAAAATCTCTTTTTTGGTGAGCTGCTAGATTTCTTCATAAAGAACACAATGCAAAAAGAATCAATTCATTTGGACTTATGGTTAAAAGGTTTTGGCTGTTTGAAGCTCTCTAGATAAAATTAAATTTTGAAATTAAATAAACAAAACTCGGGGGTGACGTCGAAGGCGTAAACCTCGCGGGCGCCACCACTCGTACCGCTTCAGGCGCATATAGAGTGGCTGACTAGCGGGCCTCGCTAGTCAGGTGAGAGGGAGGGGGAGAGGGAAACAGGGGCGGCGAGGCTCCGCCGGAGCACACGCCGGCGAGGAGGGCTCCTTGGCTAGAACTGGAGGGAGCGATAGAAAGAGGATACGGAGGCACACCTACCCGTACCTGTAGATTAGCTAGGGGTGGTCGGACGGCATCAGAAACAGCCTCTCCAGCGGCGACAGAAAGCAGAGGTCGTCGGAGTTGGAGACGACGGCGACTAGAGGCAGCACCAGGGGCTCCAACCAGGCGGAACGGCACCACTAAGGCATGACGAAGGCCCTCAAAGAGTGGCCCGAGCCTGGGAGGGGCTGGAGCTGCGGAGACGACCCGTGGGGATCGCGGGCGAGCTCGAGCTCGGGGACGGTGGCCCGCGACCTGCCCGGCTGGGCTACGGCTTTTTACGAGTTTGTGTAGTGTGCGCGAGGAGTGGTTTATGCTCGAGGAGGCTGGGGAGAGCTCTATTTATAGCCAAGCGATGAAGGGGGGGATCGGGCTCCGCCGGAGGACACCTGGACACGGCGCCTGGCGACGAACGGCGTCAGTGAGTGAGGGGGAAGGCGACGCAGCTCACGCATGCACTGTGGGCGAGCGGAGACGAGGATAGGAGCGAGGGGGTGGCGATGAACACAATGCACAACGCACTATTGGGTTGGCTAGACCCGCCCGTGCTCGCTGCTGCGAGCTCCGGTCTCGGCGAGCACCAGGGGAGAGTTATGAGGGTCGGGACGATGATCGGGGTGAAGTTTGGCAAGGTTTGGCAGGCGGGGAAGCGATCACACGAGCAACAGAGGCGTGGGTGCAACGCGGAGCGCGTGGGCCGTATTCCAGCACCCCTGGACGAACGCGGTCACCGCGTGAACTCTGACCTCAAGCTGAGCTAATCCTAAACTTCATGTCTGGCGTGTAGTCCATGGTAGATTGAGAGGTTACCACACTTTGGTTTGAACTCAGGCGCCGTAACATGGATTTCAACTTCTTGGTATGTTTTTGGACAGTAACTTTCAGAGCTTACAAAGGTCAAAATACTGAGAGTTGGGAGCTGGGCTTTGGCGGTTAGCAATCATCTACTAAGGTGATGATGCACAAGAAAATTCAGCCTCAATTGAGCAAGTAAAATGGTAGTTGTTGTAGAAACTACCATTTCTGTCCATAACAGAAAATATTTTCTGTAGCAAAAATATTCCAAAAAGTGATGAAATATTTTTGCTCAGGAAGGTGCCCTAGGGTTCAAAGAATATTTTGGAATTTTCTCAGATTTTTGTGGGCAAGAAAAATTGGGGTTGCTTTGGAACACAAGGGGCGAGTTAGGGTTTTTGAGAGAAAATGAATATTTTTCATTAGAGAAAAATATTCATAATATTATATTGAGATGAATAAGAGAAGAAATGATGGCTTAGGGAGAGAAATAAGTCACTTGGGTGAAAGTCAAGGTGGTGCCCAAGTGTTTAAGTCCATCTGAAATGATTCAAAAATTTCAAATTCAAATCCAAACCAACTGAAAATCAGGCAAAGAGAAGAGGGCAAAAACCAGGCTGTCACAAACCTCCCCCACTTAGGATGAATCTCGTCCTCGAGATTCGGTTGCTTGGGAAAACCATTCTGGATAATGTGTCTTTAGAAATTCTTATTGTTCCCAAGTCGATTCTGCCTCTGTGTGATGCTCCCACTGAACTTTGTAAAACTTCATTGCTTTACTACAAGTGACCCTTTCCATCTGTGTAGCGACCAGACCTCAAACGATCCAATCTCTATGCTCAAGTGTCATCCCTGGATCAGTAATGCTGACACCACACAGTACTTGAAGGATTTATAACAGAGTAGCAATCACACACTTATTACATTGAGTGTCTCAAAAGAGAACTTATTGCAATAAATATGGCTTAAGGCCATCTAATAACGATAACAGCGGAAGGCTTGGAAGATAAGTGAGTCCATCAACTCTAATGGCATCACTGAGTATAGAACCACGACCTAAAAGGCACCTTACTCGTCGTCTGAAAAGTCTGCAACATGAACGTTGCAGCCCGAAACGGGTCAGCACATGGAATATGCTGGCAATGTAACACATAGAGAGTAATGAAGGAATAGGACTATACTGCATGCATATTTGGCAGGTGGAAAGCTCTATGGTTACAGTTTTGCGTAAAGCCAATTTTTCCCTACTGCAAAGGAATAAATTTTATTTAACTATCATGGTGGTTGTTAAACATTGAGAGTGTAAACATGCTCTCAATCCCAATTAAACATCATCGTTAAAACCCAAAAAAATTATTTAGAGTAACATGATGAGATTCACATGATAATCCAAGTACTAGATACTCAAGATGTCCATAATCGGGGACACGACTAACCATGATTAGTTTATACACACTGCAGAGGTTTGCACACTTTTCCCCAGAAGACTCGATCTCCTCCGTTGGAATTCTCGCACTACATGGTGTTTGAGAAACGGATGACCGAGACATAGTCTTTCAGAAGCGCTAGCACCTTACGAACGGGTAGACCGTACCAACCTACATCCCCTACATCTGCTAGTCTACCACTGTAAGAGTTCGAACGACTTAGTCAACTATGCTAGATCCCATAGTAGCTTGTGGCTGCACACGGAAGTTTCTAGCATGAATAATCTCATGATCCCTTTGAGCCTGGGTGGCGGTCCAAAAAAAACAGGCAATCGCTGGAATACCCAGGTGCCTCAATCCACCCAGACGTGTGTTTAAGTTGCCACCTTAAATAAACCATTGATTATCAATCTCACATCTGTCATGGATACACTAACCCAATCCACGTCTACTAGCATAGCATGGCAATATAAGCAAACGTAGAAGTAACTCCCAAAGGTTTGATAATGAAACAGGTAATAGGTATTACCTCATCTACTTCCCAAACCCACAATTTAATTATATCCTAATCATGCAATGTGTGAGGATTGATCTAATGCAATAAAAACTGGGTAATAGGAAGTATGATCAAAGTGTTACTTGCCTTGCTGATGATCCGCGAAACCTAGCGATTCGAAGTAGCAAGCGGCGCACTCCGGGTACTCTATCGCAAACAAACAAGCATACAATAAGAACTCAACTAATGCAAAGGTAAAACTCAAATAAGAGAACTAACCAGAAAGTTCAACTTAAGAACTCCGGTTGGCAAAAAGAATCAAATCAAACGAAGCAACAAAAGACAAACAACAAAAGAAACAAGCTTCGCTTACTATTCTGGATCTAGGTCGAGTTTTACAGAGGCAAAAACTTGTTTGAGTTGGTTAAACGGAAAGAGGATTTCGATACGAAACTCCAGGAGCTTGAATCGCCTGATTCCGATAAACGAGCAAAAAGCTAAACTAAAACGAAAATCGGATCAGGAATCGCGATCATAGAAATCGCGGATTTAATCCGAGAAAAAGAAAAACGAAGAACAGATTAATGAACAAACGTTCGTTATCTGAAACTAAACGATGAACGCGTTCGTTAAAATGAACGAACGAGCGAATGCTCGCTAAGTAAAAATAAACCGAATAAAACGATCTATTAAAAAAACGAAAACTAGGGTTTTCTAAAAAAACCGAAGCGGTTTCTCTCAGAAAACCGGCGGCGGGGCGGCTACCTCGGCTCGGGCTCCGGCGAAAATCCGGCGGGGCTCCGGGCGGCGGCGGTGGCTATGCGGGGCCGCAGGGCGACGCAGCAGCGGCGGCGGCAGGCGACGTGCGGCGGCAGCAGCGCAGGCGGCGGGGGCGGGCTGCGGTGTGGGGCGGCGGGGTGAGGAGAGGGCGGCGGTGGGGCGGCTATTTAAGAGAGGGAGGGGGGCTGACTTGGGGAGGGTGTCGGGCGACGGCAAGGCGGCTCTGGCTCGGACTCCTCCCGAGTCCGGCGGCTACTTGAGCGGGAGGCGGCGGCGGCTGGGCCAGCCTGGCTCGGCTAGGCCCTTGGCCCAGTGGGGCACGGGTTTTTTTTAAAAAACAATTTCGCTGAAACTAAAACAAATTCTAGAAAAATAAATAAAAATCTAAAATTGCCAAAACAAATTTTCACCGTCTAAATAAAATATTTAGAACTGGATGACCATTTTTTTGGTCCTAAATGCAATTTTTTGAAAACGTGCAATTTTTCCTAAATTTAAATAAAACGATGAAAACTCTAGAATAAAACCCTATTTGATTTTTTATTAAAACATCAATATTTCTTTATTTTGGGAAAGTCATTTTGTTCCCTCTCTCATATTTTTATAATAGAAATAATTGAAGGTAAAATAAATAAAATCAAATGACCCTATTTTCAAAATTTGAGAAAACTCAAATATGAAAATAACGAAATCCCCAACACTCTCCGAGGGTCCTTGAGTCTCGTAGAATTTCTAGGATCAACCAAAATGCAATAAAATGTGATATGCAATGATGATCTATTGTATAACATTCCAAATTGAAAATTTGGGATGTTACAAACCTACCCCCCTTAAGATGAATCTCGCCCTCGAGATTCGGGTTGGCTAGAAAATAGGTGAGGGTGGTCCTTCAGCAATTCTTCCTCTCGTTCCCAGGTGGCTTCATACTCCGTGTGGTGGCTCCACTGAACTTTGCAAAACATGATAACCTTGCTGCGGTGACTCGACTGGCATACTCAAGAATCTTAACTTGTTTCTCCTCATAGGTCAAATCACTATCCAACTGAATCGCTTCCAGCGGCACTGTGTCTCTCAGTGGTATATCAGCCATCTCCGCATGGCACTTCTTCGATTGGGAAACGTGCAATACATCATGAACTCCTGACAATCCTTTAGGAAATTCCAACTTGTAGGCTACTTCCCCCATACGCTCCAAAACATTGTATGGTCCTACAAAATGTGGTGCTAACTTTCCCTTAACTCCAAAGCGCTTAACCCCTCGAAGTGGAGATACTCGAAGATAAACTCGGTATCCGACTTCGTAAACTGTCTCCTTGCATTTAGAATCTGCGTAGCTTTTCTGCCTGGACTGGGCTACCTTGAGCCTATCGCGAATCAATTTTACTTTCTGTTCAGACTCCTTAATGAGATCTGGTCCAAACAGCTGGCGGCCTCCAACTTCATCCCATGACAATGGGGTCCTGCACCTCCTTCCGTACAAGGATTCGAAAGGGGCCATCTTCAAACTGGATTGATAATTGTTGTTATAAGAGAACTCTGCATACGGCAAATTCTCGTCCCAACTAGATCCATAATCTAGCGCACAAGCTCTCAGCATATCCTCCAAAATTTGATTGACTCTCTCGGTCTGTCCATCTGTCTGTCGATGGAAAGTTGTACTGAACTCTAGCCGGACTGGTACCTAAAGTTTCGTGCAACTGATTCCAGAACTTTGAGGTAAACTGGGTTCCTCTATCCAATACAATTCTCCTTGGAACACCATGCAGACATACGATTCTGGTCATCTATATCTTTGCTAACTTAGCACTAGTATAGGTAGTCTTCCCTGGAATGAAATGAGCTACCTTTGTCAAACGATCGACTACAACCCAAATCGAGTCATATCCTAAACGAGTTCTGGGCAATCCTGTAATAAAATCCATGCCTAGCTTATCCCACTTCCATTCGGGTATTGGCAATGGTTGTAGCAATCTGGCTGGCTTCTGATGCTCTGCTTTTACTCTCTGACATACATCACAAACTGCTACATACTCCGCAATATCCTTCTTTATTCTGGTCCACCAGAAAATATCCTTCAAATCCAAATACATCTTGGTATTTCCTGGGTGAATCGAATATGGTGAATCATGGGCCTCTTGTAGAATTAACTTCCTGATCTCCGGGTCATTAGGCACATAAACACGGTCTTCAAGCCATAAGGTATCGTGCTCATCCTCACGAAATCCTTTAGCTTTCCCTTTGCTTATTTTCTCCTTAATGGAAGCAATCTCCTTGTCAATCTTCTGGGCTTCTTTGATCTTATCCATCAAAGTAGACTGAATCTCCAATGCTGCTACATAGCCTCTCGGAACTATCTCCAAACATAGCTCATGAAGATTTTCGGCTAACTCCCTTGGTAAATCTCCCATCATTAAGGTGTTGACGTGGCTTTTACGGCTCAACGCATCAGCTACTACGTTAGCCTTTCCAGGGTGATAATGCAATCTCATATCATAATCCTTGATGAGCTCCAACCATACCCTTTGCCTGAGATTCAACTCCTTCTATGTGAAAATATACTTCAAACTCTTGTGATCCGTGTACACCTCACAATGGTTTCTGATGAGAAAATGTCTCCAAGTCTTCAATGCATGCACTACGGCTGCTAACTTCAAATCATGCGTAGCATAATTCAACTCATGAGGCTTAAGCTGTCGTGAGGCATAGGAAACAACTCTTCCTTCCTGCATAAGTACTGCTCCAAGTCCTCGACGTGAAGCGTCGCAATACACCTCATAATCCTTGGTCTGATATGGTAATATCAACACTGGTGATGTAACCAAACGTTTCTTCAACTCCTGGAAACTGGCCTCACATTCCTCGGTCCATATGAACTTGGTATCCTTCTTCAGCAACTCATTCATAGGTTTCGCAATGTTCGAGAAATTTTCAATGAATCTTCGGTAGTATCCTGCAAGTCCAAGAAAACTCCGGATCTCTCCAACTGTTGTTGGCGCTTCCCAATTTTTCACTGTGTCAACCTTGATGGGATCTACTGCTATACCCTCTCCGGATATAGCGTGTCCGAGAAATCCAACTTCCTTCAACCAAAACTCACATTTGCTAAACTTGGCATATAACTGATGTTCTCTGAGTTTACCAAGTACCAAACACAAATGCTCCTTATGCTCCTCTTCATTCTTCGAGTAAACCAGGATATCATCGATGAACACTACGATGAACTTACCCAAAAACTCCATAAACACTTTGTTCATCATGTTCATAAAATATACAGGTGCGTTAGTCAGACCAAATGACATAACGGTATACTCGTACAGCCCATACCTGGTGGTAAAAGCCGTCTTAGGTATATCCTGTTCTCGAATCTTCAACTGATGGTACCCTGATCGCGGATCGATCTTGGAAAATACCTTAGCTCCTTGCAATCGATCAAACAGATCATTGATCATCAGTAGTGGGTACTTGTTCTTGATGGTTACTTCATTCAATCCTCGATAATCAACAACCATCCTTAACGATCCATCCTTCTTCTCTACTAGAAGTACCGGCGATCCCCAAGGTGAAGAACATGGGCGAATATAACCTTTATCCAGTAACTCCTTAATCTGCTTCTTAATCTCTTCCAAATCCTTTGCGGGCATCCTATATGGTCTTTTAGATATTGGCCCTGTGCCTGGAAAAAGCTCAATCAAAAACTCAATGTCTCTATCCGGTGGCATGCCTGGAAACTCCTCCGGAAATACATCCGAGAAATCCTTCACTACTGGTACTTCCTCCTGCACAACTCCTGTTAAGCAATTTACTTGAGTCCTTTTTGGCACATGCCGGGATACATACTTGATCCGTCTCCCTTCTAGGGTGATAAGCAAAATTGACTTACTGGCACATTCAATGTTCCCTTAATACTTCGATAACCAATCCATGCCTAATATCACATCCAATCCTTGAGATTCCAATACTATTAGGTCCGAGGGAAATACATAGTTACCAATCCTTAATGGTAACCAATCACACCATAGACTAGCCATATACTCTGCTCCATGCGAGGTTACTAACATGGGTGACCTAAGGGCTTGGGTTGGCAGTTTATACTTATCCACAAATCCCCTTGATATGTATGAATGTGATGCACCAGTATCAAAAAGAACAAGTGCAGTAAATGACTTAACCAAAAACTTACCTATTACCGCATCGGGCTGCTCTTCAACCTCCTCCACATTTATGTGGTTCACCTGTCCCCTGTTGAAAGGGTTCGGCTTCTTCCCAGAACTTCCATTGCCATTTCCATTCTGGGATTCAGGACATTCATTGGCATAATGTCCGGTCTTCTGGCACTTAAAGCAAGTGACTTGGCTCATGTCTCTCTTGGCTGGGGTTGATGGGTTGGTATGGTTCTGGCCATTGCTTCCTCCTTTCCCATTACCATTCTTGGTGCCATTATGATTATGCGAGCTACCTCCTCCATGGGTATGCTGAAATGTCCTCCCGGTCTAGGGGTAAAACGTGGTTTCTGCTGAGCTCCATAATTGTACTTCCCTTGTCCATACTTCCTCTTACGGTTCTCAATTTGCTGCTGCTTCCCTTCAATCATAAGAGCACGATCTACCAACTCCTGGTAGTTGTTGAAGGTTGCTACCATCAAATGCATCCTCAACTCATCATTCAGTCCTTCCAGAAACTTCTCCTTCTTAGTTGCATCTGTAGCAACGTCATCTGGGGCATAACGTGCTAGCTTACTAAAGTCTTCCACATACTGGCCAACTGTCCGTCCTCCTTGGCGCAAGTTGTGAAACTCTCGCTTCTTCATGGCCATAGCTCCTGCTGAAACATGGGCAGTACGGAAAGCCTGCTGGAACTGGTCCCATGTGACAGTGTCGATAGGGAAAGTGGCGGTGAAATTCTCCCTCCATGATGCTGCGGGTCCTTCAAGCTGATGTGCGGCAAACTTCACCTTTTTCCGCATCTGTGCATCCTGCCGTGGTCAACTCCCTTGATGTCTTGCGGAGCCAATCATCTGCTACTATCGGCTCGATGCTACTAGAAAACACCGGCAGATTCAGCCTAAGAAAACGGGCTAAGTGGTCAACAGGTGGTAGTGGTGGTGGTGGGTTGTTGTTGTTCCCCTGATTTTGATTCTGGACTAGCAACTGCATCAATGTGTTCTGCTGCTAGATCAACTAGGTGAGCTCCGGTGGGAAGGTAAATCCAGGGTCATGTCTCGAAGGCATCTGAGGGTTTAGAAAAGATGAGATTTAAGAATAGAGAGGGGTCTAGAGAGAAAACACTACCCATATGCACATGAGGCAAAAGCAAACAATTCACTTCATTCAATCAAACAAGGGCATACAAACGATCTAACTATCGCAAAAATGCTCGGACTACTATATTTACATGGTGGACTACTACTACCGATGAGGTGGTCTACTAGAAATATTCTTCGGTTGCAGACTCCATGATATCTGCTCCAGCTTCATCAACATAGTCATCATCGCTATCATCTGGATCCGAGTCGGTGTCATCGATGATGATGTAGTCTTCCGCGCGAATCTCCTTGGGTTCTTCATCTTCATCTACTGGCGTAGGGTCTCCCTAAATATTCCAATCTTCTTGATCAGATCGTCATTCTTCTCCACTAATACTTCGATTTCCTATTCATAATCTTCATGTGTAGCCTTCAGTTCTTCCTCCAGTTCCTTGATTCTTGTCCTCACCTTCTTCATATCTATCATATCTGTGCACATCTGATTCTCCTATCGTCGAATGTGCTGGTTTAACTCCTGGATAAACGCTGCAATTAATCTATCCTTCTTGGTGCTAATCATCTCCCATTGCTCATCTTGGCGCCCACAAATCTGGTAGATAGTATCCTTGAGATCATTGCGGTAAACTTCTCCAATACGTTCCATGGCGATGTGAGCTGCCATGCTCTTTCCTAGACTCCAGGTTGGTGCATCAAAGGAAAATTCTATGGGCTCGGTGACTGGCATGAATGTCCTTCCTGGAACTTGAACTTGAATCATCCAGCGCTCTTCTTCAGGTAAAGCGACATTGTAAGTTCTGGTGAAGCTTGGTACTCCTATGTTCAGATATCTAGTGACTTCCTTCAAATGACGTCCAAAGGGTGTATCTTCATCCTGTTGCGTGAACTTGTTCCTTGCATCCGCCATCCTAAAAGAGTAGAAAAGATGAGGAGTCAGAATGAGAAGAGTGAGTAGTGATCTAGGGCTTTAGCTTAGTGGTCGTGTCCTACAGTCAGCGTGTGCTCTAATACCATCTTGTAGTGACCAGACCTCAAACGGTCCAATCTCTATGCTCAGGTGACATCCCTAGATCAGTAATGCTGACAACACATAGTACTTGAAGGATTTATAACAGAGTAGCAATCACACACTTATTACATCAAGTGTCTCAAAAGAGAACTTATTACAATAAATATGGCTTAATGCCATCTAATAACGATAACAGCGGAAGGCTTGGAAGATAAGTGAGTCCATCAACTCTAACGGCATCACTGAGTATAGAACCACGACCTAAAAGGCACCTTACTCGTCGTCTGAAAAGTCTGCAACATGAACGTTGCAGCCCAAAACGGGTCAGCACATGGAATATGCTGGCAATGTAACACATAGAGAGTAATGAAGGAATAGGACTATACTGCATGCATATTTGGCAGGTGGAAAGCTCTATGGTTACAGTTTTGCGTAAAGCCAATTTTTCCCTACTGCAAAGGAATAAATTTTATTTAACTATCATGGTGGTTGTTAAACATTGAGAGTGTAGACACACTCTCAATCCAAATTAAACGTCATTATTAAAACCCAACAAAATTATTTAGAGTAACATGATGAGATTCACATGATAATCCAAGTACTAGATACTCAAGATATCCATAACCGGGGAAACGGCTATACTATATGCATATTTGGCTGGTGGAAAGCTCTATGGTTACAGTTTTGCATAAAGCCAATTTTTCCCTACTGCAAAGGAATAAATTTATTTAACTATTATGGTGGTTGTTAAACATTGAGAATGGTTGACAGCATTCTCAATCCCAATTAAACATCATCATTAAACAAACCCAACAAAATTAATCTTTAGAGTAACATGTTGAGATTCACAAGATAATCCAGGTACTAGATACTCAAGATGTCCATAACTGGGGACACGGCTAACCATGATTAGTTTATACACTCTGTAGAGGTTTGCGCACTTTTCCCCACAAGACTCGATCTCCTTTGTTGGGATTCTCGCACTGCATGGTGTTTGAGAAATGGATGACCGAGACATAGTCTTTCAAAAGCGCTAGCACCTTACAAACGGGTAGACCGTACCAACCTACATCCCCTACATCTGCTAGTCTACCACTGTAAGAGTTCGAATGACTTAGTCAACTATGCTAGAGCCCATAGTAGCTTGTGGCTACACATGGAAGTTTCTAGCATGAATAATCTCATGATCCCTTTGAGCCTGGGTGGCGGTCCAAAAAAAACAGGCAATCTCTGGAATACCCAGGTGCCTCAATCCACCCAGATGTGTGTTTAAGTTGCCACCTTAAATAAACCATTGATTATCAATCTCACATCTGTCATGGATACACTAACCCAATCCACGTCTACTAGCATAGCATGGCAATATAAGCAAACGTAGAAGTAACTCCCAAAGGTTTGATAATGAAACAGGTAATAGGTACTACCTCATCTACTTCCCAAACCCACAATTTAATTATATCCTAATCATGCAATGTGTAAGGATTGATCTAATGCAATAAAAACTGGGTAATAGGAAGTATGATCAAAGTGTTACTTGCCTTGCTGATGATCCGCGAAACCTAGCGATTCGAAGTAGCAAGCGGCGCACTCCGGGTACTCTATCGCAAACAAACAAGCATACAATAAGAACTCAACTAATGCAAAGGTAAAACTCAAATAAGAGAACTAACCAGAAAGTTCAACTTAAGAACTCCGGTTGGCAAAAAGAATCAAATCAAACGAAGCAACAAAAGACAAACGGCAAAAGAAACAAGCTTCGCTTACTATTCTGGATCTAGGTCGAGTTTTACAGAGGCAAAAACTTGTTTGAGTTGGTTAAACGGAAAGAGGATTTCGAGACGAAACTCCAGGCGCTTGAATCGCCTGATTCCGATAAACGAGCAAAAAGCTAAACTAAAACGAAAATTGGATCAGGAATCGCGATCACAGAAATCGCGGATTTAATCCGAGAAAAAGAAAAACGAAGAACAGATTAACGAACAAACGTTCGTTATCTGAAACTAAACAATGAACGCGTTCGTTAAAACGAATGAACGAGCGAACGCTCGCTAAATAAAAATAAACCGAATAAAACGATCTATTAAAAAACGAAAACTAGGGTTTTCTAAAAAAACCGAAGCGGTTTCTCTCAGAAAACCGGCGGCGGGGCGGCTACCTCGGCTCGGGCTCCGGCGAAACTCCGGCGGGGCTCCGGGCGGCGGCGGTGGCTATGCGGGGCGGCGGGGCGATGCAGCTGCGGCGGCAGGCGACGTGCGGCGCGCGGCGATGGGGGCGGGCGGCGGTGCGGGGCGGCGGGGTGAGGAGAGGGCGGTGGCAGGGAAGCTATTTAAGAGAGGGAGGGTGGCTGACTTGGGGAGGGGGTCGGGCGGCGGTGAGGCGGCTCCGGCTCGGACTCCTCCCGAGTCCGGCGGCTACTCGAGCGGGAGGCGGCGGCGGCTGGGCCGGCCTGGCTCGGCTGGGCCCTTGGCCCAGTCGGGCGTGGGGGTTTAAAAAAAATAATTTCGCTGAAACTAAAAAAAATCTAGAAAAATAAATAAAAATCTAAAATTTCCAAAACAAATTTTCACCGTCTAAATAAAATATTTAGAACTGGATGAACATTTTTTTGGTCCTAAATGCAATTTTTTGAAAACGTGCAATTTTTCCTAAATTCAAATAAACCACGAAAACTCCAGAATAAAACCCTATTTGATTTTTTTATTAAATCCTCAATATTTCTTTATTTTTGGAAAGTCATTTTATTCCCTCTCTCATATTTTTATAATAGAAATAATTGAATATAAAATAAATAACATCAAATGACCCTATTTTCAAAATTTGAGAAAACTCAAATATGAAAATAACGAAATCCCCAACTCTCTCCGAGGGTCCTTGAGTCGCGTAGAATTTCTAGGATCAACCAAAATGCAATAAAATATGATATGCGATGATGATCTATTGTATAACATTCCAAATTGAAAATTTGGGATGTTACAATCTGATCCAAAATTCTGATCGGTCTCTCTTCATATGTTAAATCCTTTGCTAACTCTATTTATGTCATAGCAGTCTTTTTCTCAGGCGGCGATATGCATCGCCTTAACTGTGAAACATGAAATATATTGTGCACTTCCAACAATTATGGGGTTAGTTACAACTGATATGCAACAGTACCCACTCTGTACATAACTGGGAATGGTCCAATAAATCTGGGTGCCAACGTACCACGAGTCTGGAATCTCTTGACTCCTTTCATAGGAGTGACTCGGAGGTATACGTGTTCTCCGGGTTCAAAACTGATCTGTCGGTGCTTTGCATCATAATAAGTCTTCTGTCGAGATTTGGCTAGTTGCAATCTGTCTCGGATTTCCTTGACTTGCTTCTCAGCTTCCATCATGAGATCCATTCCGAAAATACGGCTATCTCTAGTTTGAGACCAATTTAAAGGAGTGCGGCACTTACGACCATACAAAGCTTCATATGGTGACATCTTTAGACTGGTCTGGAAGCTGTTTTTGTATGAGAACTCGGCATACGGCAGACAGTCCTCCCATTTAGGCCCTCGGGCCAGAGCGCAGGCTCATAGCATATCTTTGAGTATTTGGTTTACCTGCTCAGTCTGTCCATCGGTCTGAGGATGATAAGCGGTACTATATTTTAGCGCTGTCCCCAAAGCTTGGTGGAGACGTGACCAGAAAGCGGAGGAAAAAAGTGACCCCCTGTCAGAAGTGATTGTTCGAGGCACTCCATGCAGACTGACTATTCTGGACACATACAGTTGTGCAAGTTGATCGGCTCAATATGTGGTTCTGATAGGGATAAAGTGAGAAACATTGGTTAAGGTGTCCACTATGACCCAAACTGCATCGCCTCGCTGAGTTTTAGGTAGCCTTGTCATAAAATCCATGCAAACACCATCCCATTTCCATTGTGAAACTGGCAATGGTTGGAGAAGTCCGGCTGGCTTCTGTTGCTCTGCCTTCACCTTGTTGCATATGTCGCAATAGGCCACAAAATAGGCAATGTCTTTCTTCATTCCATCCCACAGAATATTTGCCGAAGGTCTTCATACATTTTAGTACCTCCAGGGTGAATGGAATACGAAGATTCATGTGCTTTCGACAGGATTTTCTTCCTTAAATCCGCCTGACTGGGTACACAAATCCTTCCACGGAATCGGAGGGTAGCATGTTGATCCTTAGAAAAGTCTGAAGTTTGTCCTGCTAACATACTCTTGGCACATTTCTGCAGGATGGTGTCACCTGGCTGGGCCTTGCGGATCTCTTCCTCGAGTGTAGGTACAACTTCCATAATATTAGCCAGACCAGTATCAACTATGACCAGGTTGAGCTGAGCCATATCCTCTTGAAGTTCAGGAGGCAAGGATTCCATTATGGTATTCAGGCTGACAGGCTTTCGGCTGAGTGCATCGGCAACCATGTTGGCCTTACTCGGGTGGTAATTTATTCCAAGATCATAGTCCTTGGCTAACTCAAGCCATCTTCTTTGACGGAGATTTAAATCTGGCTGAGTAAATATATACTTGAGACTTTTGTGGTCGGTAAAAATTTGGTACCTCTTGCAATTAAGGTAGTGTCTCCAAATTTTTAGAGCATGGACCACCGCGGCCAATTCCAGATCATGAGTAGGATAATTTCCCTCGTGGGGTCGTAGCTATCGTGATGCATATGCTACCACCATGTTGTCTTGCATAAGTACGCATCCAAGACCCTGTCTAGAGGCATCGCAATACACATCAAAGCTGCGGTAGATGTCTAGAAGAGTCAACACAGGTGCTGTCATTAGCCGGATTTTTAGCTCATTGAAACTTTTCTCACAGTCCTCGGTCCATTCAAACTTCTTATCTTTCTTGAGAAGCTCCATCATAGATTTAGAAATCTTGGAAAACCCTTCAATGAAACGATGATAGTAGCTGGCTAACCCAAGAAAACTCTGGATTTGTGATACGGTTGTGGGTGCCAACCAATCGAGCACATCATTTACTTTGCACGGGTCCACGGGTATACCTTCTGCGGACAACACATGTCCAAGAAATCCAACTTGCTTGAGCCAAAACTCGCATTTACTAAATTTGGCGTATAGCTGATGGTCACAGAGTCGTTGTAACACAGCTCTGAGGTGTTCTTTGTGCTCTTCTTCACTTTTTGAGTATATAAGTATGTCATCGATGAAGACCACCATGAATTTATCGAGGAAGTACATAAATACTTTATTTATCATATGCATGAAGAAGGCAGGGGCATTGGTGAGACCAAAGGACATAACTGTATATTCATAAAGACCGTACCGAGTAGTGAATGTGGTCTTAGGAATATCTTCCTTTTTAATCTTGAGTTGATGATATCCTGTCCTTAAATCAATTTTGGAGAATAAATTGGCCCCACTGAGATGATCAAATAAGTCATCAATCCTGGGCGGTGGATATTTATTTTTGATGGTGACATCATTCAGCTGACGGTAATCCACACACATGCGGAGGCTGCCATCCTTATTATCCACGAAGATAGCAGGTGATCCCCATGGTGAAGAGTTGGGACGGATATATCCTTTCTACAGCATTACATCAAGCTGTTTCTTTAGCTCCACTAATTCTGATGAAGGCACCCGGTAATACTTCTTGTATAACGGTGCGATTCCGGGCACAAGATCTATTGCAAACTCAAGCTCTCGATCGGGCGGCATGCCTGGCAGTTCTTCTGGAAATACATCAGGAAACTCACTAACCACATGAATTAATTCCAACTCACTAGCCACAGCGGTGAAGACCATTTCTTTCTTGGCTATGCTCCTGCGAGCATAGAATTTGGTAGTCTGCCCCTCTTGACTGGTCAAAGTGACTTCTCGGGTCGCACAATTTATGCATACTTGATATTTGGTCAACCAATTCATTCCAAAAATAATGTCCAGCTTTACAGACTCAATGTTTATCAAGGAAGTTGGAAAACGGGCTCCATTGGTATTGATTTCCAAATTACGGCAGACCAGATTGCTCCTGATCAAAGATCTCGGGGATTGTACCAGCATATTCTTGCCCAAAAGCGAACAAGGAAATTTGTTTTGGGCAACAAAACTCTGCGAAATAAAAGTGTGGGATGCCCCAGAGTCAAATAAAATTATGGTAGGTATGTTATTAACAGAAAACATACCAATAACTACTTAGGGGTTCTCTTGGGCTTCGTCTGCGGAGAGATGGTGAATGTGCCCAGTGATGTTTTGCTGGGTAGGGTATGAATCCATAAAGTTGACTTGTGTCCTGAATAGAGCATTTGCCTTGCCGTTCTTGGGGCATTGTCTGGCATAATGTCCGGTTTGCCCACAACTGAAGCAAGAATTGTTGCGCTGGCACTCTTCTCGCGCCGGGTTGGTCACGACATTCTTGACTTGTGTGGTGCTTTTGTTAACATTCTGCTGCAAATCGGGATTGTACTCCACCTGAGTATGCTACCAGGTACGAGCCTTTTGCGCTGGCTACACTTCCTTCCTTGGCTCGAACCTGGGCTTGTGATTGTTATTAGCAGGCCTATTGTCTGATACGAACTTGTGCTCCCTTACAGCAATGGAAGCCTTGTTTACCAGAGTTTGGAATTCTGGGAAATCAAACATATTGAGGGTACATCGGAGTTGCGGGTTTAATCCCCCAAGAAACCTATCAATCTTTCTTTCTTCGGTGGCCACGTCATAAAGGGAGTAATGGGCCAAATGATTGAACTTTTGCAAATATTCACCCACAGTCTGACTTCCTTGGAGGAGCGTGAGAAATTTACGCTGCTTAACCTTCATAATTCCAGCAGGAATATGATATTTCCGGAACTGATCCTTGAATTTTGCCGAAGTGATTTCTTCATCGGCAGGCCACATGGCTTTTGCAATTTCCCACCATATGGCGGTAGCGCCTTCAAGATAATGAGTTGCAAATGGAACTTTATCATCTTCCTCAGTATGAGCAATCTCAAGCTTCCTCTCAATGGTTCGCAACCAATCGTCTGCATCCAAGGGATCAATAACCTGACTGAAACTGGGAGGCTTGGTTCTTTGATAATCTGACAGCTTGGAGTGATGACCGTTCTGATTTCCATTCTGTCCAACCACAGCTTTCACACACCTTAATATTTCAATCAGATCATTATTCCCCCTTTCCTCACACATACGCAGAATCTGCTCGGTGGGGGTGGATTTAGCGGTGGAGGCGGTGGTGGAACGTACGGCTCGGGGGAGTGTCCTGCCTGTCGTGCGAAATGACGAACAGGAGCATCCTCATGAGCGTCGCTACTGCTGCCTTCCCGCATCATCCTACTATGGATTTTTCCAAGACAACGCAACCGAGATGAGAAACATCCAAAATAAATTGGGGAAAAGCCGGCAACAAAGCCCGAGAGAAAATGAAATAACGAAGAAAATACGACGAATAAAATAGAGTTCCAACATAATTATACATAGACTCATACATGAAAAATAAACAACATGCCAAATTGAACTACTCTCATACATGAAATGGAGCATCATGACTCATACGACTACATCCGTACATCATCCTAACAACTGCGGATACTCAAACGCTCTACTGCTCTGCTGGTGTTGCAGGGTCCTCTCCTGAAGCGGACTCGGATCCTGAACTGACGACGTTAACTGAAACCTCCAGGTTAAAGGTAACACGACGATGCTTCCTCGAGGGCTCTCCCTCTGGGGCAGGTGCAGGGTGAAGCATCGGGGCTATGGGAGTAGTGAGAAGGGAAACCCACTCAGCAGGAGCACTGAGAGGATTCACGGTCGAGGTGCCCGAGCTACTCGGAGGAGTAACCGGTGAAATAGGTGAACTAGAACTGGATGGAATATAAGGGGTAAATCCTGTAGAGGATGGAGTAGTGAAAGATCTAGTAGTGGCTAAAGTAGTACGAGCACGAGTCAGCTCTCGAGCCAGCTCATGGATCATAAGGTAGGTAGCAATGATATATCAAGAAAGGTGGCTAGCAACACTATCAGACTCCGGATCAATGATAGGAAAACAGACACGACCATTGTTGTGCAGAGAGGGATAGTAGTGGAAACCTGGGTGATTCTACATCCGGACCTCATTATAATGAAGCTCGACAAGGACCTTGAATGCAGCAAACTGGATGGCCTGGGAAGCGGTAGAAGCAAAACCGCTCTAAGAGGTACGAGTGTACGTGCTGGAATCAGAACTAGTGCGCAGAGTAACCAATGCGTGATACTCATACACTAAGTCTGCTAGACGCTCCCGGTACACACGATAGACTGGGTCATCACCGAGGGGGTACAGCCGACGCCACATGTTACAAAGGAGATGCGGCGACGTGTACGGCATCAGCTGCAACTGGCACGGATACGGCACCGGAGCCATCTACACTCACAACCATTTAGTAGGTTAGCATAAAAATAAGATGAGTACATACAATGCAACAACCAACTACAAATGCTACCGGCACTCAACTTAAACTCGTAACAAATGTCCAGTTAACCCGTTGGAGTCTAGCGTGTCCTACATCAGTGCGGCTTTGTTACCAAGCGTTGTGGCACCCCGACTCAGAGAAACTGATTTACCATGCATTGCCAGCCCAGAGACCATGTCTTCTGGCAACAGACAACATCTTGGTACAGAAAACAACCACTTTATTGATGCTAGCGGATCATAGTTCATATTACAACAGGTGCCGAGGCCAAGCGGCACACACAGTACGGCTGAGCAATATGTACATTATTTAGTGAACATAAAGGGGCCTCGATCATAACAACTACGCGGCAGCGGAACGACGTCGTAGCGGAACTCCATAGCACAGGGACACCGATGTGGACACGATCTAGACTCGGGCAGCACTCCTTTCCAACGAGACTTTCCTGAAAGCTGGCATGACACGCCAGGTCAGTACATTGAATGTACTTGAAGCTCACAGCAAACATAAACATAATGACAAGCAATATCATGATATTTAACCAATTTTCTTTACTAATGAAACATCATATCATTCATGCAGTGATCATGATCTTGTGATGTAAGTCCCTCGGACTTGCTTACCAAACGGTGATCGCTCTCGGATCACAAATGGACCATCCTCGTGGTCTTTGATCGGGTTACCTCATAACCAAACGGTGATCTTATCAAGATCACAAATAGACCAACAACTTGGTCTTTGATCGGGTTACCTCATAACCAAACGATGATCTTACCGAGATCACAAACGGACCAACAACTTGGTCTTTGATCGGGTTACCTCGTAACCAAACGGTGATCTTACCGAGATCACAAACGGACCAACAACTTGGTCTACATCAACATGATGTTTTCCCAAACATCATCTTCTTAACGGTGCAAAGTTCATGTCTTAGTGTGCAAAATTAATTAACCGTTGACCCACGGTGTGACCTACTTTTGAGAGTGTCCGTAACCGTGGACTCGGCTATCGATAGATATAATACACTCTGCAGAGGTAGCGCACTGTACCCACACCACGGAACCCATGGCCTCGCACTCCCATTCGGGTGAAGCATCGGCATTTTGATGAAACCCCTCCATTCCCATGGCACTCTCCCAGCCACTCCTACTCACTCCCCACTGGGCTAGTCCTGGGTGGCCCCATGTCTACCAAAGACACCAACGGCCACCGTCGTGGCAAAACGGCCCCCATCGCGGCAAAAACGGTCCCAAATGGGGACAAGGTACCATAACAACAACAACGGGCACACAAGTTTATGTCTGCTTACCGGGCCAGGGTACCACACGCCCATAACCTTCCCTCGTTGGAGGCACTGACCAGAGGCATGACAACGGTCCGAATAAAAGCCTTCCCATAAAGGCAAATGTGGTTGCAATGGGAAAACTCGATTCAGTGGCACCATGTCCCGATCAACGATATGTTCAAGTTGAGTTATTATCAAGTTCAATTTAAGGTGAAAATAACCGGTGTCATGATATGCCGTGAAAATGCAGCACAAACATATGCATCACATATCAACGGAAATAACTAGGTCAACCATATCCACACTAAGCATAGTCATCAACAGCTCATAACACCTCTCTGGTTATGATTTATCATAACTTTAAATAGAATCTTTACTTAGAAAATTTCTCATTTATCTCATTTAAGAAAATAACTCAAAAATAATTAGTTATATCCATAACCATATTACTACTTCATAACAAATATTACTTCTAGTTACTTAACCAACTAAATTAGCTTCAAACTTATGTAAACTAAGCATATCAACTCAAACAAGCAACCAACAAAATATAAATATTACTTTAGAGATTTAAATGCACGGATTAAACCATTACTTCAAGTTGAAAAATCCAAATATTGTAATGTCACCATGAAAATCTTGATGTGGCTTGCCTTAGTGCAGATGAGGTTCACAATCCTCCTGGTGATCCTCAAGACAAGCTTCACTTTCTGAAAACAATTATAAACACAGAAAGAAAACATCAAGAACCTTTCTGAAATTCACCAGAAAATCTAGACAGCAGAGAAAAATCTCATTTTTGGTGAGTTGCTAGATTTCTTCATAAAGAACACAATGCAAAAAAGAATCAATTCATTTGGACTTATGGTTAAAACGTTTTGGCTGTTCGAAGCTCTCTGAAGAAAATTAAATTTTGAAATTAAATAAACAGAACTGGGGGTGACATCGAAGGTGTAAACCTCGCGGGCGCCACCACTCGTACCGCTTCGGGCGCGTACAGAGTGGCTGACTAGCGGGCCCCGCTAGTCAGGTGAGAGGGAGGGGGAGGGAAACAGGGGCGGCGAGGGTCTGCCGGAGCACACGCCGGCAAGGAGGGCTCCTTGGCCAGAACTGGAGGGAGGGATCGAAAGAGGAGTCGGAGGCGCACCTACCCATGCCCGTAGGTTAGCTAGGGGTGGTCGGACGATGTTGTTAACAGCCTTTACAGGGGCGATAGAAAGCAGAGGTCGCCGGAGTTAGAGACGACGGCGATTAGAGGCAGCACCAGGGCTCCAACCGGGCGGAACGGCACCACCGAGGCACGATGGAGGCCCTCGAAGGGTGGCCCGAGCCTGGGAGGGGCTGGAGCTGCGGAGACAACCCAAGGGGATCACCGGCGAGCTCGAGCTCGAGCTCCGGGCTACAACTTTCTATGAGTTTGTGGAGTGTGTGTGAGGAGTGGATGATGCTCGAGGAGGCTGGGGAGAGCTCTATTTATAGCCGAGCGATGGGGGGGGGGCTTGGGCTCCGCCGAAGGACACCTGGACACGGCGCCCGGTGATGAACATCGTCAGTGAGCGAGGGGGAAGGTGACGCAGCTCACGTGGGCACTGTGGGCGAGCGGAGACGAGCACATGAGCAAGGGGGTGGCGACGAACACAGTGCGCAGCGCACTGTTGGGTTGGCCGGACCGCGACTGTGCTCGCTACAGCGATCTCCGACATCGGCGAGCGCGAGGGGAGAGTTATGAGGGTCGGGACGATGATTGGGGCGAAGTTTGGCAAGGTTTGGCAGGCGGGGAAGCGATCACGCGAGTAACAGAGGCACGGGCGCGACGCAGAGCGCGCCAGCCGTATGCCAGCACCTCTGGATGAACGCGGTCACCGCATGAACTCTGACCTCAGGCCGAGCTAAGGCTAAACTTCATGCCTGGTGTGTAGTCCGTGGTAGATTAAGAGGTTACCACCGTTTGGTTTGAGCATATGCGCAGTAACATGGATTTCAACTTCCTGGTAAGTTTCTAGATAGTAACTTTGAGAGCTTACTGAGGTCAAGATACTGAGAGTTGGGTGCTGAGCTTTTGCGGTTAGCAATCATCTACTAAGGTGATGATGCACAAGAAAATTCAGCCTCAATTGAGCAAGTAAAATGGTAGTTGTTGTAGAAACTGCCATTTCTGTCCAGAACAGAAAATATTTTCTGTAGCCAAAATATTCCCAAAAGTGATGAAATATTTTTGCTCGGGAAGGTGCCCTGGGTTCCAAAGAATATTTGGGAATTTTCTCAGATTTTTGTGGGCAAGAAAAATTGGGGTTGCTATGGAACACAAGGGGCTAGTTAGGGTTTTAGAGAGAAAATGAATATTTTTCATTAGAGAACAATATTCATAATATTATTTTGTGATGGATCACAGAAGAAATGATGGCTTAAGGAGAGAAATAAGTCACTTGGGTGAAAGTCAAGGGGGTACCCAAGTGTTTAAGTCCATCTGCAATGATTCAAAAATTTCAAATTCAAATCCAAACCAATTGAAAATCAGGCAAAGAGAAGAGGGCAAAAACCAGGCCGTCACAACCAGATTGGATGCAATGTTCATGCTTATGTGGATGATATTTTTGTGAAATCTAGGAAGAAGGTGACCTTGATAGATGATTTGAAAGAGACCTTTGACAATCTTCGGGTCTACAAGATGATGCTTAACCCGGCCAATGTGTGTCTTTGGTGTGCCAGCAGGCAAGGTCTTGGGTTTTCTGGTTTCTGAAAGAGGCATTGAAGCTAACCCGGAGAAAATCAAGGCTATAACTTCTTTGTCTAAGCCCGCATGTATTACTGATGTCTAGCGTCTGGCGGGTCGTATTGTGGCCTTAAGCCGGTTTATAAGCCGGTTGGGCGAAAAGGCTATCCCTCTGTATCAGATGATGAAGAAAACAGACCACTTTGTTTGGAGTGATGTTGCTGATCAGGCGTTTGAGGCATTAAAAAAGAAGTTGGCTGAGCCGCTGATCCTTGCAGCTCCTATTGATAAGGATCCCTTACTGTTATATGTGGCTGCTAATAGTCGAGCTGTCAGTGTGGCAATTGTTGTGGAACGGAAGGAAGCAGGCAAGGAATATCCTGTTCAATGGCCGGTTTATTATATCAGTGAAGTACTCATTGAATCCAAGCATAGGTATCCACATTGGCAGAAACTGGTGTATGGAGTGTTCATGGCTAGTCGTAAGTTGAAGTAGTATTTCTTTGTTCATCCAATCACTTTGGTCAGTTCTGCTCCTTTAGGGGAAATTATTCAAAACAGAGAAGCCACATGTCGAGTTGGCAAGTGGGCTATTGAGCTTGGACCCCATGGTTTGAAGTAAATGCCTGGGAGAGCCATCAATTCTCAAGCACTTGTGGATTTCATCGATGACTGGACAGAGTTGCAGATGCCTGAGGAGAAGTCGGATAGCACATATTGGACTATTCACTTTGATGGATTCAGGCAATTGGAAGGCTCGGGGGCTGGAGTTATTTTGACTTCCCCACGAGGTGAAATTTCTTGGTATGTCTTATGGTTAATGTTCCCTTGTACTAATAATGTAGCTGAGTATGATGCCCTGCTCCATGGTCTTCTGATGGCTAAAGAGATGAATCTAAGCCGGGTAAGGTACTTTGGCGACTCAGACTTGGTGGCTCAGCAAGTTTTAGGAGCTTGGGATTCCAAAGATCCACTCATGGCGGCTTATCACCAAGAGGTTGATGTTATTGCTAGTCATTTCAAAGGTTATCAGGTGGAACATGTTGACCGCAGGAAAAATGAGGCACTTGATGCCTTAAGCCGGCTCAGATCCCAGCGTAAGCTGGTACCACCTAACGTTTTCCTTGATATTTTGCATAATCCTTTGGTTAAACTGTCTACAGAGAAAGATCTTGCTATTCCTGACCTGGGGCACAACTGGTGGCGGCTCTTCACGCTATTCCTGATTGTACAGTTCCATATTTGGCTTATATGACCCGAGATGAGTTACCTGAGGATGAAGTTTTGGCCAGGCAGATAACCTGGAGGTCTAAGTCAATGACTATTGTCAACGGAGAGTTGCACCGATGCAGTGTCACAGGGGCGTTTCAACATTGTGTTTCTCCTGAAGAGGGTCGTGAGATTCTACGAGAGATTCATGAAGGAGATTGTGGCCATCATGCCGTCTCTAAGTCTCTCGTGGCTAAGGCTTTTCGTCATGGGTTTTATTGGCCGACGGCTCATGCTGATGTAGAGGATTTGGTCAGTAAATGTGATGGTTGTCAAAAAAATTCAAGACGAGCTCATGTGCAGGCTTAAGAATTGAGGATGATTCCAATTACTTGGTCGTTTGCGATCTAGGGGGTGGATATGGTCGGACCTTTTAAAAGATCCTAGGACAAAAAGACTCACATCTTGGTAATGGTTGACAAGTTTACAAAGTGGGTTGAGGTAGAGCCGGTCAGTAAGTGTGACGCGGCAATGGTGGTTCAATTCATCAAAAAGGTGATTTTCCATTTTGGCTACCCTCACAACATCATCACTGATAATGTTACTAATTTATCTAAGGGTCTATGAAAGAATTTTGTCAACGTGAACATGTTCGTCTTGATGTGTCATCTGTGGCTCACCCCCAGTCCAATGGTCAAGCTGAAAGAGCCAATCAAGAAATCTTGAGAGGCATCAAACCCCGGCTTATAGTCCCTTTATAGAGGACGCGGGGTTGTTGGGTGGAGGAGTTTCCCTTAGTGTTATGGAGTATCAATACTACCCCCAACAGATCTACAGGTTACACACCTTTCTTCATGGTTTACGGAGCAGAGGCGGTTCTCCCTAGTGACATCCATCACGACTCGCCCCGTGTGGCTGCTTATGCTGAAGCTGATAAGGAACAAGCACGTCAGGATGCTCTTGACCTGTTGGATGAAGAGTGTGACCTTGCAGCGGCTCGTTCGGCGATTTACTAGCAAGATCTGCGTCGTTATCACTACAAAAAAATACACTTCCGTGATGATACGTGTTTGTCACAGTCACGTTTTCTTTCATGCATGTACATCCATGACAAATTTATGACAGAATCAAGATAGTCATACCCGTGCTCTCGTAGAAGTGTTCCATGACATTACCAAAATTATCATCATGGAAGGGTCCACTACCATGATGATAAATCGCGCGTCATAGAAGTGCTTTCATCAAGGGTGACCGACACGTGGCATCCACCGTAACGGAACACCGTTAAGCTATCAGTTTGGATCCGATAACCCGTTAACAGCCTGGACCAATGGGGATTTTCCATGTGTAAAATCATCATTGGCTGGAGGAAACACCTGTTGCCTCACCGCTGGGACAGATGTCATCCACTCATTGTACATGAGGTGCCTATGATAGGTTAACACATGGCACGGCCCAACAGTGGCCCATTCCGGTGAAAAAGGCCGGCCCAGTAAAAAATAGCAGACCAACCCATATAAGGCCTACTTGTGTCAAGTCCATTTAAGCCCACGGCCCATACGAGATGTGCCAATTCGGCCCGTCAACGGCCCGTTAAAGATTTGACACCATTGCAGCCCATCGTCAGTTTGATCCCATTAACAGCCCGCTATATATTTAGGCTCAATATCGGCCCGATGAGATTTCGGCCTGTTAACGACCCATTCAGTGGATGGGCCAATTTTCACGATGTACATCTTTTGGCCTTTTAGCGACCCATTTAAATATTGGGCTAATTTCCGGCCCGGTGTGTCTTTCAGCCTGTTGACGACCCATAAATTAGTTGGGCCATTTGTAGTTGGACCTGAGTTTTGGCCTTTTAGCGACCCATTTAAGTGTTGGGCCAATCTCCGGCCCGGTGTGTCTTTCAGGCTGGTGACGGCCCATATATCTGTTTGGCCATTTGTAGTCGGACATGAGTTTTGGCCTTATAGCGACCCATTTAAGTGTTGGGCCAATTCACGGCCCTGTGTGCCTTTCAGCCTGTTAACGGACCATAAAGGCCATTTGTAGTCGGACATGAGTTTTGGCCTTTTAACGGCCCATGCCTTTCATGGTCCAATACCAGCTCGGTTTCTCTTTCGGCCTGCTAAAGGCCCACAACACAGTTGGGCCATTTACAATATGACCTGACTTTCGGCCTCTTAGCGGCCCATGCTCTTCATGGTCCAGTACAAGCCCGCTATCTCTTTTGTCCTGCTAAAGGCCCACAGTATAGTTGGGCCATATGTAGCCCGAACTTAGTAACGGCCCGTGAAATCAATTGGGCCCTCCTATTGCCTGCTTTGATGTCAGCATGTTAACGACCTCAGAGTTAAGAGGGCCGACCATTAACTTTCGGCCTGGTAACGGCCCATTAACTTAATGGGCCCACTAAAGTTCATACATGTCTTTAGGCCAAATTAGATAATTTGATCCCATTACGACGAGCAATTATGCACAGGACCAAAACAAATCAAGCAAAGGTACGGCATACAGGTAAAAACGTTGCACATCCAGCATATATTACAGGAAATTACATCCACTGGGCAATCAAAGATTGATGCTAGTGCAAATAAATGAACAGAACCTAATGATCTACAACGTCACAATCTGCAACCTCAGAACAAATGACGCCCATAAGCATGTGGGCAAGTTCTTGCTGCTTTGCTACACTGTCTCTGAAAACATTGATCAGTTGTTGTGTCGCATGACTCCGCACCTCTGATTCCTCCACCATTTCCTTCATTCCTTCAGCCATTAATTGGTTCACAAACATACATATTTTCTGTTGCATTCCAGACAGGGGATACTGAACAGATTCAGATGACGATTTTGGCATGCTTGTATTATTGATAGTGGAGAGTGTCTCGACCACTACATCATAACATAAATTAGGAGGGGAACCAAAAAGATTAATCATGATTTATTGGCATATTACCTGGCCTAAATTTATTGGAAAGAAACAATGGGGTTGCCTTGTTGTTTTCAGAGTTTGTCTTCTTATCTTCAGCAGCCTGCACCAAATTAAGACACTAGCATTGCTATCATTGGCCATGTCAGATAATAGGAAAGCAACATTGGCACAATGAACGTTTGGGCAACTAGCCAACACCAAATTAACACAATATGGCACAACTATCATCAGCCAGGTAAGGTAATATGAAAGCAACATTGACACAATGAATGAATGGGCAACCAAAGCAGCACTACAATTCAGTAATGTGCATGATATGAGATAGTACACTCATGCATCTTAGTATGCAAAATTACCAGGTAGTTTTCTTTACAAAAATCAACATTGGCGCCTTTAACATTTTGGTACAACCAATTTTAGATCAGACAAAGGCTGGATTCATGCCGATTAACAAAATACATGCTGATGTAAAAATATAGTGATATACAACAGGTACTTACATCAGCATTGGAGCACAGAGAATTCCCGCAAGATATTTTCCTCGAATACAATCCCAATGAAGGAAATCTTCTATCATTTAACCTTATTTTCTAAAAGAGAGATGGGTAAGAAACATGTAGAAAATATGATCAGAATGCTATAAAATTTCATGATGCAAGGATACGCACACGCTTCTTAGAATGGAGTTGACATTCTTTTGCTAGACTGGAGCGGACTAGTTCTTTGGCCACTGGAATCTGCTTATTATCAGTGGGATTTGGGTTTCTCTATGTTGGAGCAGTATCTATGAAAAATTGTGTTGGTTTATTATCTCCTGGCATTTGGATCTTTTGCAAAGACCTGGTTTGTAACCCTTCAGATTCTAACATAGTCGTCTTCCCCTTACATGCCTTATATAGAAGAATGGTGCCTCAATTATAAACCATGCTACAACAAAGATGGAATAGGTACTGAAGAATAGAAAGGCATGACATATTGACATGTATTGCCTCCATCCGGAAATAAATGGATGGGTCTAGGCGTATTTCAGTTCTAGATACATTCAGTTTTATCCATTTCTGTGACATGTAATCTGCACGGAGGGAGTATGATGTAAGAGCTAGGGATACGATAGGACAACATAGTAAAAAAACACTAAAACCCCACTGCAGAACCAAAGTAATCAAACCCACTGATATGAGATAGTACACTCATGCAGCTCAGGATGCAAAACTACCAGGCAGTTTTCCTTACAAAAATCAACACTGTGGCCTTTAATCATACATTTTGCTACAACTAAATTTAGATCAGATAAAGGTTGGATTCACGCCGATTAACAAAGTACATGCTGATGTAAAAATGTAGTGATGTACAACAGGTACTTACATCTGCATTGGAGTACAGAGAATTCCTGCAAGAATCTTTCCTCACAGACGATACCAGTGCAGAAATTCTTCTATCTGTTAAGCTTATTTTCTAAAACAGAGATGGGTAAGAAACATGTAAAAAATGTGATCAGCATGCTATAAAATTTCATGATGCAAGGATACGCACACACTTCTTAGAATGGAGTTGACATATTTTTGCTGGACTGGAGCGGACTAGTTCTTTGGCCACCGGAATCTGCTTATTATTAGTAGGAGTTGGGTTTCTCTGTGCTGGAGCAGTATCTATAAAAACTGGAGTTGGTTTATTATCTCCTGGCGTTTGGATCTTTTGCAAAGACCTAGTTTGTAACCCTTCAGATTCTAACATAGTCGTCTTCCCCTTGCATGCCTTGTATGGAAGAATGGTGCTTCAATTATAAGCATGCTACAGCAGAGAGATGGAATAGGTACTAAAGAATAGAAAGGCATGACATATTGACATGTATTCCCTCCATCTGGAAAAAATGGATGGGTCTAGGCGTATTTCATTTCTAGATACATCCTTTTTTATCCATTTCGGCAACATGTAATCCGGACGAAGGGGGTATGGTGTAAGAGCTAGGGATACGACGGAACAACACAGTAAAAAACACTAGTTGAATGTAAAACTATATGCTAGCGGAATACGTATAGAAAAAATTAAGGCAACATACACGTGTATGATTGGGAAACTAAGATGGCATCGCAACAGAGCACCAGAACATCACTTCAATGTAAAAAAACATGGTATGGTAGACAGATGAAGTACATACTGATGAATAACAATGCATAAGATATTCAGAAGCATGATGTCCAAATTAAGCAGATGGCATTGCAATAGAGTAGAATGATAGTACTTGAATTTGAAAACATGTTATCAGGAATGGAATAGGTACTGAAAAACAGGAAGGCATGACATATTTACATGCATGATCAGCATGCTAAGCACATGGCATTGCAACAGAGTAGATACACTCTAGGACATTATATGCATGGTGTACCCATATCACGGGCCAAGTTAGAGCAAGGACATTGTGGGCTGAAGAGGATTCAACATCTTTCTGCAAGTCTTCTGAAGAACTGCCTTTACATGTTCCATCATATTGGGTATCATTGACATCAAGTTTATTGGCCTTTACATTGCTCGGTGAGGTTCTTGTGGATATATCAGTGTGTGCAATTATATCTGACATGCATGGAAGACAACTAGTAGTTAGATTTATGTAATGAGTGCCTGTAGGAGATGACATAAATAGTAGGACTGGAGTTAACTAGCAGTAGCAGGTCTCAAAATCTAATGGGAGAACACAGATGAAAGCTACATAATATGTATCATTTGTACTCGAGATTAACTAGATGGCACACAAAAGTATTAAAAAACAACATAGGTAATACTAGAAGAGGTATAATACTATAATCACCAGCCCTTGGGATAGCATTGGCTGATGGATGATAACTATGGAACAACATTACCTAAAGAACAAGTATCTTAGCTGAACTATGGAACATCGTTAACTCCTGAACAAGACCCGTAAGAGATCAGCATGAATATACAGTGACATGTGATAATCTATTTTCCATGCTTAGATGAACAACAAAGCCATAAATGTTGCACACAAGTAAGATGAGGGTACAACCTATCTGGCCACCATCCATAGGAGTGAGCATCATGTGCTGACTTGTCGATGGCCCTGCAGTTGTTGTGGATGTCCATGTCGGGCACGCGCATTCGATGCAGGGAACTGTTGAGTGGGGACTATAGCTCCCTTCTGGTGTATGCTTCCCTTGTTGGAGCAGCTGCGGTGAGTCAGAAGACGGTGTGGCTAAAGATGCAGATAACGCATAATGTTAAGAAATCTCTTTGATCTGAAGAAATACACTAAGATATCAACAGCAAGGTATGAGAGTGGTCACACGTCTGTTGACTGAGACTAAATTGGGGTCACACGATTTTGTTTGATTTTGGTACTGTCCGATCAACGCCGGATGGCTTGGTGGCCGTCTTGTGCCTCCCGGCTGACACAGTTAGGAATCTTCCTTGAAGAGCCAGCGACCAATGGCAGAGCAGCTTGCCTCCGCCGTCCGTGCCCCGGCCAAAACCCCGCTCCCCGCCCCACCGCACTGCCGTGGCGCCGTCACCCCCGGGCCAATCCACAAAGACTCCCCGTCATCCAGATACGACGACGACAGTACCTTGAACCCACGCAACTCTAATATAGCCATGTAAGCGTTGCTTCCGCGGCGAACTTGCGGCCCCGCACCCTTACGTTAGACACCAGCCAACCGGCATCCTAGGAGCTCCGCCGCCTCGAGGGGTGCTACATCCCATTGGGAATCGTTTGGCCCAGAATAAAAATTCTGACAACTGACACCTAAATAAAGTGATTTGAGATGAGGGTGCGACCTATCTGGCGGCATGGTGAAGTAGGCAGGTCTAGCTGCCGAGTCAGTGAGGCCGGCGCGGTTGCTATGGCCACCGGCAGCAGGGAAATAGCGATGTCGCGACGGTCGACGACTACGGGGAAGCAACGCTGGGACTTTGGACGGATCCGAAGTTGGATCCGCTCCGGCGTCATGAACAATGGCGAGGGTGAATCGACTCCGGTACGGTTCACACGTCCGTCGTCGAGGCAGCTCCAGCAGCACGAAGTAAGAGGCAGACGGCCCAGTGTGTGACAGCAAATGGACAGCGTCTCCGGCATTATGGAGGAGGGCGGCTGTGAAATTGGTGCGGTGGGGGCGCCATGGAGGAGGGTCTGAGGTTTTGCGGCTCGGTAGAAGGGAGCTTCCGGGGAGAAGGTGATTTGGTGCCCACGGGGAATGAATGGGGGTGGGGGAATTGGGAGGGGAGTGGAACCCTGTTTTACGGACGCATTTGTCTGAAATGTGAGGGGGAGTTACAGTTCTACCCCCACCTTTAGGCTTCTCGGCTTGGGTCTGCGTACTGAGGGTCGGGGATAGTAGAGTAAATTCGCTTCTCCCCAAATAGTGGGCGGGAGCAATTTCGGGTGAGGAGGGCGTGTTTTGAAATATAGTGGGCACGAGCGATTTCGGGCAAGGAGAGCGTGTTTTGAAATAGTGGGCGCGAGCTATTTCGGGCAAGGAGAGCGTGTTTTGCCGAGCATGGTTTATGAATTATTACGCACATGTCATTTCGGCCTAGGAGAAGGCGCGCTTGGGTGAAGTTACGAACCTAGCCTCGATGCACAATGGGCCAATTAATGAGTCTCCCACATAGGACGGTAATTTTGCGTCTCCCATTTATTTGCTCGGGCGAATTCCACCGAGCAGAGGATGTTTAATGGTTCGTTCAAAATTTGGGAGAACGAGCATCCACGTCTACATTACCAAGTCGATTGGAATCAAATTTGGAAATATTAGCTTGCCACTTATTTTTTAGATGGAGAGATGATGCTCGGGAGCAATGTGTTTTTACATGCTCGTTGCTAGCGATCTACTATATGACAAATAGTTGACCCACTCAAAAACAGGAATCAAACCCAAAATTAAATATCTCAATTCAATGAAATAGCTCGTTCACCAGGTCAAAATAGTGAACTAAATCCAAAATTGAACACCTCAATCGAATAGCATGTTGTACAGTATTATAGTACTCCATGAACATGTTGAAAGTCAAATTATTGAACTTGTTTGATATACGCATATATCCTTTCATGTGTGGATTGCAGACAACATGTTCTACAATTTAAATATTTGAATGCAAGTTTATATCGAAACATGGTTTATATCAGTCTTTGATGCATAAAACGCAACCTCCCCCTCTCCCGGACTCCCGCTCTCTCTCTCTCTCTCTCCGACAATCTTCAATTCTGTCGCACGCATCCAACACACAAACCTTGTTGGTCCTCTCTCTTTCTCTCCATCTCTCTCTTTGTGTGTGTGCGTGGGGGGTCTTTCTAGTTCGCATGCATATATACTCCATCTATAGGTATCTCTCGCACACTATGTATGATTGTCTAGTCCAAGCTAGATATCTTGGGTGCACTCATCGTACACACACAAATTCCTTGGCTCGTTGCCCGTAACTCTCTCACGCACCACTCTGTCGTCTCGGAGCTCTTCCCCCTCCCTCTCTACCTAGGTCACACATACACATGCATATCTCACTCGCACTTGATAGTCCCATCTAAAACTCTATCTCTCTCTCATTCTCTCTCCATCTCACACGCACACACACACACACAATCTCATGCCTAGCTAGCCAAGTATGATGGTCTCTCACTCAATTGTAGACACATGCAGTCCCCCTATATGTATATGACTAGCTAATCTTAGTCTCCATCACAAACATGTGCATGGTCTATCTCGATTTCTCTAAGGGCATCTTTCTATCGCGCACGCACCTCCCTCGATCTCCCACCCATATAGTACCCTCACGATCTCGAGGGGGTCTCTCTATCACAAACACACCCTCTCGCCCTCCCCATGCATCCATGTTCTCCATGTGTCCCTCTCGACCTTCGTTCCTTGTTGGCCAGACCTCTATTGGACATGTGCTATAGGGGTGTCTCTCTCCGTTGCAAACAATCACACACTAGCTATCTTCGTTTATCTCCTCGCCTCGCTTTTCTATCTCGGAGATGCATGCGTGATATATTCACCTAAGAAACAAAAAACACTCTCTCTTTCTCTAATTTATTGTTTGTTGTCACTTTCTCTTTCACACACATACTCTTTTTGCACACTTACTCATTCTCCTTCACACGCACTTGATCCCTCTCGACTTAGGCACTCTCCTCGGTCCATAGCATATTGATTTATTGAAAAGTCAAACATCACAAAGTTTGACCATGTACGTGGAGAAAAAAATTACATCTGGAACGGCAAACATATACCATTATATTCACCATGAGATGTAGTTTCATATGATGTATCTTCGGTATTGAAGATATGAATAACACTTGTGTAAACCTGATCAAAGTTTCCAAAGTTTGACTTCTAAAAAAATTACATGCACTGCATTATCGATCGGATGGAATATCTCTTTCCCCCTCTCAGCTATCTGATGCACCACTCAGCCTTATCGGGGCTCCTCAATCTCTCTCAAACTTTATATCTCCCTGGTTCACACATACACATGTCTCGCTCGTGCTATACGTATAGACCCATCCAACACTCTCCGCCCTTGTTCTCTCTCTATGTGACACGCACCCCCCTAATAAGTACCATAATCCCTCACTCCATCATAGGCGCAAGCACTCCCCCCTAAGTATGATTATATCTCACTAGCCATCAGGAACACACATATTGTCTCCTTCCATCCATACGTCTATCTCGATATCTCTCGGGGTATCTTCTATCGTGCACGCACCTTGTCACTCGATCTCCCACCCATGTAGTCCCATCACGATCTCCAGGGGATCTCTCTATGACAAACATACACTCTCTCCTCCCCATGTCTGCATTTTCTCCGTACACCTCTCTCGACCTCTCTCCCTTGTTTGTTAGACCCCTCTTGGCCACGTGCTAGGGGTCTTGCTCTCTCGGTTGCAAACAACCACACACTATCTCCTCATCCTTGCTTCCGTTGTCGAAGATGCATGTGTGATATGTTTGCATAAGACACACACGTTTTTTCTCGACTTTTATCGAGTGTTGTCCATGTCTCTTTCACACAGGCACACACACTTTTTTACTCACTCTTTCTATTTCACACACACACACACACTCTCTCTCTCTCTCTCTCTCTAGTTAGGGACTCTCTCACTTCCATAAGCATATGGATGTTTTGAAAAGTCAAACCTCAGAAAAGTTTGACCAGGTATATGTGGAGAAAAATATTTACATCTGGAAAGATCATTAGATTCATCACAACATGTACTTACTTTGTACTATCATATATCTTTGGAATTGTAGATATAAGTAATTTATTTATAAACTTGGTCAAAGTTTCAAAAGTTTGACTTTTAAAAAAATGTTGGAACTACATTATCGAACGGAGGGAGTAGCTCTTTCTCTCTCTCTGCTATCTCTCACGGGCCTCCCCTCTCACACGAACACTCTATACCGACGGATCATACGCTCACTGTGTCAGCGTATAGCTCTGTATATTGTTTAGTTGACCAGTCAACCAGTCCTCATGCTAGTAAATTAGAGGCCCATCTGACATGCGGTGAAGTAAACAAAGTTGAAACCACTCGGGGTAGCTCCCCGCACGCTAGTAAATTGAGGGCGCATTGAGGACACACTTCTTTCGAGTGGAGGACGCACTCGCGCACAATTCACCACTGCGCGGCAGCATGCACAGAAGGACGCACTCACGCACACCCAGCACATAACACACACCAGCACACGTGTACACTAGCGTCGCTGCCGGTTGAGATGGACGGCGAGGCAGCCAACAAGCGGAGGCGGCTCGAGCCAAAACCACATCTGGCGAGCCTGTACTTCATCAGCAGCCTCCCCGACGACATGCTGCTTGTCACATCCTAGCTAGTCCATGCATTAGAGTGTTGCATCATGTTTACTTTTCCAGAAATTTGAAATGGGGATGACAGAACCCCCAGCACCCCCCTGAAAACAATTAGGGTTTACTGAAATCATTTTCAATGAACCTGAAATGCCCTTCTAAACAGTCCACCCTTTTGTCTTGGGTTAGAACCTCTGACAAAATGGGTTCACAATTTTCTAGGTCATCACAAGATCATTGAATTAAATCATATGTAACTTGCATTTGGGCATTTAAATGCTGGTAAATATTTTAAATGTCCAAATAATCCCAAATTGAAATGTTCAATGTTGGATATGTTCCATACAGTGAGCATGTGTAGTTTGGTGAATTTTGGAAATGCCTAGGTATTTTTAGAAATGCCACAAACTTGCAGAAATAAAATAAAATAGAAAATAAAAGAAAAATATACATACCTGGCCGCAACCCACCACCCAGCCCACCTAGCGGCCCAGCCTGTGCTGGCCCGTGCCAGCCAGCTGCTTCTTCCCCGCCAGGCAGGCAAGGAGGTGATGTCGGCATGTGCGAGCTCGCCACGGCGCCACCTGCTTGCCGCCCGCACCCGTGGACACCTAGGCTAGCCCCACGTCGTCGCCCCGAACCCCAGGACACATCCATTTTGCCCCTACCTCTCTCCCTCACCCTCTCCCACCATGGCCGACGCCGCCGCAGCCGCACCACTGATGTAGATGCGCCCACCGTTGTCCCCGCGCCGCGCCACCGTGTGTAGAAGCTCCGCCGCCCTCCTCTCCTTTGAGAAGGTCGAGCCCCAAGCACTCGCTTGCCCCGAAGCCACTGCAATGACCTCGTCCGACTCCGCCACCACCGGAGATCCCCCTCGCCGTCCCCGCCGCACCAGCTCATCCCCGACCTTGCCGTCTTCTCCGTCGTGATCGCCATGAGCTCACCCACCTCCCCATCCTTCCTGTTCTCTCTCTCGAGCACCATAGCGACCGCAGGAAGCTTCACCGCACGCGCCGTCGCCGAGCTCGTCGCCGATGATGCTCCGGCCACCCGACGGCCACACCACCTTGTCCACTACACTCACCGCATCGCCAGGAACCCATAGCACCACTGCACGCCCCTTGACGTGCCCCTAGAGATGGGTTAGACCTCGCCCGAACTCCGGCAGCCGCACAGCTCGTCGCCGGCGTCGTTTCCGGCGACCCCGAGAGCAACCACCACCACCACCACTCGATGCGGCTCACACACCGCATCACGTAGACATGCTCCACCATTGTTTTGGTCACCGGAGCATGAAACCCGCATCGCCCTGCCGCGTCTGGGCTCGCCGGCGGCTAAACGCTGGCGAGTTTGACCCCGCTGACCCAGTTTGACCTCGGGCGGGCCCAGTTTGACCCCCCCCCCCCAAGGTCACTGACATGTGGGCCATGCCCCTGTTTAGTTTAGTGTTAGATTAATTAACGCTAACCATTTTAGTTAATGGGTTGACTCACTGACATGTGGTCCCAGGCCCTAATTAACCTAGATTAGTGCTAACGTAACACTAACTAACTCTGTTAGTTAGTTGTTACACTAACATGTGGGTCCCAGCCGCCAGGTTTGACCTGGACTGGCGCCTTTGACCTGCTAACATCACCCTGATGCAGTAATTCAATTACTGGAATTGTTCTTATACAGGAAATTCCAGAAAATACTGGAAACTTCAAAAAATAATAGAAATTAATCTATAACTCCAAATGCAAAGATTTATATATGAATTTTGATTAGAAAAATTCAATCTTTCCATCTGTACTGGTTTCATGCATGTCAGAACAATTTAACCTTGCTGTTTAGATGAAACAGGTTAATGCACTTATATCACCTCTTACTTTGGGTTAGCATTTGAATCCTTGATTCAAATGAACTCAAACTAATCTGTTCTAAGTTGCATTAGCCCAAACACACTCATTTTGCCATGTCATTGCATGCATCATATTGTTGCATACTGCCTTGTGATGATTGTGTTTCGATGTGTTCTTCGTGGTAGGTTCTGGCTCCGAGGATATTCACGAGTATCCAACTGAAGGGCAGTGTCCCACTACCACTCTGTCAGGCAAGCAACCCCATTGATCATTTCGATACAAACCCATCTTCTTGCTTCTGCTTTTGTTTACTACATTAAGACAACACGTTTCAAACTGTTGTGTGTTGCGGTAGTTGAACCCACTTCCTCTGCAAGACCTGTCATTGCCACAGTAACTAGATCAAACCCACTAGCATGTGTAGGAGTTGATTGAGCCATGTTTGTGTTCCCTACCATGCTATGCTTGCTATGCTTAGAGTCGTGTCGGGTCTGGCTCATCGGGGTGATGAACTAGAGTGAATGGTTGTGTCGGTAATGAGAGTGAAATGTTGAATATGATTTGGTAAAGGTATCGATGAGAGGCCATGTAGAAGTACATGGTGGGTTGTTTCATTGAGGACGTCCTTAAGAACTGAGATCTGTATGCGTGATTTAAGATTTAGCTACTACCACACATTGGGCCCTGAAATATGACCCCGCTCGACTTACTGACCCCTCTCGTCCTCTGTCCAGGAGTTGCAAGTAGTTTCTTGTGTTTGTAGTTGCTGGAGGCCGTGCACAGTGCTGAACTTAGGGATGGGCTGTGATGCGGTAGGCTCATGGCCCGGTGTACTGAGTCGCCCGTTTGGTGTCTTGGGAACCCTGCACACATCGTTTGGGGCCGTTGAGGACACCCTGGCCGGATTTCCTTGCGGATGGAACCCGAATAGGCGATAAACCTAGACTAGAGACTTGTGTGGTTAGTCAGGTCGTGGTCTACACCCACGTCGGCTTTCACTTGAAGTCTGCCGAGCACATGTCGTGTGCAGACGCTAAGTGGTGGAAACATGTGTGACGAAGTACACCCCTGCAGGGTATAAAACTATACGAATAGCCGCGTCCGCGGTAAAGGACTACTTGGTCGCTTATGCAGTTCATAGACAAGTTAATGGTTACTACTCAAAGACTCAAGATAAGTGTCAGTACCACGGATGGCCCTCTCATAGGATGATGAGGGAGGATCCACGGTGGAGTATTGTGAGGTGATTAGTGGACTCGTGTGCGAAAACTATTTTACAAGTGGTGTCTCGTAGGATAGCTTAGCCAAGAGTCAAAGCTGGCTTGCTGCAATAAATCCACTACCTTCTTGAGAATGTGCATGTATAGTAGGATCTGTTGTAAGACTTGCTGAGTACCTTTGTACTCATGTTGCTTTAATTACTATTTTCAGACGACAACACCGCCCCCTCTGACGGGTTTTATGTAGATCTCGACGTTGACGAGTGACTTGCCACCTAGGTGGTGATCTGAGCTTGTGAAGGGCCCTATGTAGAGTTGTCTGTACTTAGACAAGTTTGCTTCTGCATGTGCTTGTATGTTTGTATGACTTGAGTGTCGGGTCATGTGACCCCTACCTGTATGAACATGTTATGTATGGCTCTCCGGAGCCTTTAAATAAAGTACTTTGAGTTGTAGAGTTTTGTTGTGATGCCATGTTGTATTTACACATATCGAGCATATTGTGTTTATGATTGAAATGCTTGGTATGTGTGGGATCATACAATCTAGTTGTTTATCCTTGGCAGCCTCTCTTATGGGGAAATGTGGTCTAGTGCTTCCATGAGCCATGGTAGTCCGCTACAGCCCGGTTCATCGGAGTCCTGCTAGCCCAGCACTACTGCTCCGGAACACTTGACTGGCCGGCATGTGTTTCACCTTGTTCCTGTGTCTGTCCCTTCGGGGAAATGTCACGCGGTGACATCCGGAGTCCTGTTAGCATGCTACAACCTGGGTTCCCGGAGTCTTGTTAGCCCAGTTGCTACAGCCTGGATTCATACGCTGTTGACCGACATGTTCGATGTTGATTCATGTATGCCTGTCCCCATAAGTTAGTGCCACTTTGGGTTCACGACTAGTCATGTCGGCCTGGGTTCTCTGTCATATGGATGCTCGCGACACAACCATATACGTGAGCCAAAAGGCACAAACAGTCCCGGGCCATGGTAAGGCGACACCCATGGGAATACCGTGCGTGAGGCCGCAAAGTGATATGAGGTGTTACAGGCTAGATCGGTGTGACTTGGAATCAGGGTCCTGACAGTGTTGGCATCAGACCCGGACTGCCTGTAGGTTCATTGAGCCAAACTGGTCGATGTTGAGTCTAGAAATTCTTTAGTTATATGTAGGGGAATTGATTGTGGGAGGGAACGTAAGGCTCTTTTTACTCCTTTACCTTATGCCCTCTGATCTGAGTCATTCTCTTCTCATTCTATGTGGGTTAAGGACTAGGCTCTTTTCTCTCTATCAGGTTCACGTGTTGCTAATCCGTAGTAACTTATAGGATTATTGGTTCCAGGCCTCAGTTCAGTTTCTACTACTTTTAGTATGTTGTCAGTTGAACCAGAACCTTGATATGATGTTGTTGAGTGGTTTTGTCAACTGTTGTGAATGTCTCAAATCTTTTTCTGAGCTTTTACACCCATTATGCTGTCTGATTTCTCCTAGAAAATTCTAATGACTTTGCATTATTTCGTGCTTTGAGATGGCCACCCGTTCCCAGAATCAAGTCGTTCGTCTGACTCGGTGCCTCGATGTACCTGGTCACACGGCCATGCTGGTCCGAGTGACGGTCAAGACAGGCTATCAATGGTATCCTGAGTATACTGTCGAGGAGCAGTTTCGAGACTTTAATCAGATCCAATACCTTTGTACAGTCAGGATATACCCTTCCTATCCTGGAGCTACTGAACCCCTCCATTGTTCATATGGACTTGGGGTTACCATCGAGATGTCCATGCAGGACGCAGCTTACTCGATGATGACTATCATACGAGCTAGAACTGCCTTGCTTCGGAACACTGATTTCCGCTATATGCCAGCATCACTCCCTGGGGCACAAGGGTACTATCAGGCCATGTACTGTGACTCTACACATGAGGATTCACTACTCCGCACCACCATAGAGATGCTTGAGGACAAGGACCGTGAGAATCGTGCCTTGCAAATGGAGCTCTTCAACTCCCGTTTTGATCACTGGGCCACTCTGACATGCCTTGCACCTGCTGTGCAGGCTGGGTATATGGACATGAGGGACTTATACCCCGTGTGGTCTGGTCTGCCAGATTGTATGGACTGGCATGATGTAGGAGGCATCACCCCTCCCCATGGACCCCGTCTGCCACCGTTTGTTGGGCCAAGGCCACATCCGAGTCCTTATGGACCGCAAGCTCCACAAGACTGACTGTTTCCAAATGATCATGTTCAGCTCCCAGGACATGGTGGTAATCTCTATGAAGATTACTACGGAGACGTCTGAGTTGGTAGTAGCTTCACTAGTATTGTAACAGTGGCATTCTCCACAGTCCTACATGACTCATGGGATACGACTTGGTGTGTATCACGTTCCGGAGGTGTAGAAAAATAATGTATAGGAGCTTGGAATGCCTCCGGTGAGATGTATCGTCTTTCATCGTAGTTGTACTCTAGCCTGGGCTTGTACTAAACTATGTATGGTGCGTATGACCGTTGGTACATATATGGCAGTTTCTATATTACCATGTCATACGGATGAACATCTCTGCATTCCGTGTTATCCATTACATTCCGCACTTCCTTGCCAAGATTGTGCCATCCTTGTCTAAACCGTTGTCTTGTTTTTCCTAGAATGGTCAACACCCGCAACAACCCTGCTGTCCAGGCGCAGGGTGAAGCCAGTGCAGCTAGGGATGAGAATCTACCTCAACCGCCTTCTCTGGCCGAACTTAGGCTGGAGGCGGAAAGAAACAAGCGAGAGACCAACCTTTTGCTAGAACGAATTGAGAAGAATACTGCACGTCATCAGAGGAACGACTTGGTGTCAATCAATGACTTCGTCAAGTTGTACCCACCGAAGTTTAGGCTTCGCAGCATCACCCATAAGCTACGTTCTGCCAACATAGCCGAAGCTGATAAGGTTACCTACGCTGCCTATCACCTCGAAGGCCCTGCTAGCCTTTGGTGGGAAAACTTTGAGGCTATGCGCCCGGCTGGCCAAATCACTACTTGGGCTGAATTCATTGAGGCTTTCTGTGAGCATCACATTCCGGAGGGTCTCATGGATCGTAAGCAGGAAGAATTCTGCACTTTCACCCAAGGCAGACTGACCGTGGATGCATATAGCCGTGAGTTTGGAAATCTGGCACGTTATGCTCCTGAAGAGGTATCCACCGACGCCAAGAAGCAGGCAAGGTTCCGCAAGGGACTTAGCCCCGAGCTTCACCGTGATCTTCGTTTGCACGAGTGCGCCTCCTTCCAGAAGCTGGTCAATAAGGCCATCAGTGCTGAGACAGGTCAGACTGACTATGACGCTTCACGCAAGCACTCCCGTGACTTTGGTTCTTCATCCGGCTCTAGATATCAGAAGCACTGGGTGTGGATTCCAAACACAGCCCTGCCACCCAGGTTCACTCCGAGGCCATCCTTTGAGGTGCCTCGCCCCAACCTATGGTGGCCCCGCTGCTAATGCTGCTCCACGCCCCAATGTTGTGACATGCTTCAAGTGTGGAGAGACGGGTCACTACCTGCGCGAGTGCCCCCAGAACAACCCCAATTAGCCTGGAAAGTCCGTTGGTCATGGCAAGCCAGCGGGAAAGACTTACTACGCCAAGCCCGCCACCACTGCACGTGGACATGTCAACTATGTCTCAGCTGAGGAGACTCATGATGATCCCAACGTCGTCCTTGGTACGCTCCTTGTTAATTGCCATCCAGCAACTGTTCTTTTCGATACTGGAGCATCTCATTCATTTATCTCTGAGAGCTATGCTCGATTGCACAACACCACATTTTGTGACATGCCCACCTCCATGGTAATTCAAACCCCTAGTTCTAAGTGGCAAACCTCTAGGATAAGCCATGGAAATGAAATTCTTGTCGACAGATTGGTCTTCCTTGCATCACTAATAGCTCTCAAGTCCTCGGACATAAACATCATCTTGGGTAAGGATTGGATGTCAGCCCACTATGCTAAGATTGATTGCTCTACTAGAACTGTTCAACATACTCATCCATCAGGCAAGACAGTTAATGTTTTGACCCAAATGTCTAAGTGTCAGCTCTACTCCCTAAATGCCCACCCTCTTCCAGACCTTGAAGATATTCTGGTAGTCCGTGACTTCCCAGATGTCTTTCTAGAAGAATTGGTAGGTGTTCCACCTGACAGGGATGTCGAGTTCGTGATAGACCTTGTACCAGGAACCGTTCCAATCTCTAGAAGACCCTATAAGATGGCACCCCTATAACTAGCTGAACTTAAGAAACAACTCGATGAGTCCTTGAAAAAGGGTTTCATTTGCCCTTGTTCTTCTCCATGGGCTTGCCCCGTTGTCGGTGTCAAAACCGGCGGATCTCGGGTAGGGGGTCCCGAACTGTGCGTCTAGGCTGGATGGTAACAGGAGGCAAGGGACACGAAGTTTTACCCAGGTTTGGGCCCTCTCGATGGAGGTAAAACCCTACGTCCTGCTTGATTAATATTGATGATATGGGTAGTACAAGAGTAGATCTACCACGAGATCAAAGAGGCTAAACCCTAGAATCTAGCCTATGGTATGATTGTTGATGTGTATGTTGTCCTATGGACTAAAACCCTTCGGTTTATATAGACACCAGAGAGGGTTAGGGTTACATAGAGTCGGTTACAATGGTAGGAGATCTGAACATCTGTATCGCCAAGCTTGCCTTCCACGCCAAGGAAAAGTCCCTTCCGGACATGGGACGAAGTCTTCAATCTTGTATCTTCATAGTCCAGGAGTCCGGCTGAAGGTATAGTTCGGCTATCCGAACACCCCCTAATCCAGGACTCCCTCAGTAGCCCCCGAACCAGGCTTCAATGACGATGAGTCCAGCGCGTAGATTGTCTTCGGCATTGCAAGGCGGGTTCTCCTCCAAATTCTGTGTACCTTTTTGAATAAAGTCCGGTTTCTTGTAGATGTTGCGCTCCTTGGCTTCTACGCCCAATAATGGCCGTCTCCCATGTGTCAAACGAATATGAAAAGTCTGAGTGTTTTTACGTTCACACCCCTAGCCGTGTAAATGAGCTGCCCTATTTAAGGGGATGAGGGTTTAGATCCAATCCACACCTTCTCCCCTCCACGAGTGTTCATCAAAGCGCATCCAACAAAGGTCCATTCCACCATGGCCAGCCGCCGCAACTCCTCCACTCGCCCTTCCAGCCCGAAGCCTGGATATTGGAGAGATGTTCCACTCTGCATAGTGAGCTAGTGATGCTCCAGACCAAGGGATTTATCCCCCCGGCCTATATGGTCCCGGTTCGAGCCGGTCTTGCCATCTACAACGGCAGAGAGCAAGCAGAGAATGCCCCTAATCCATCCAAAGGAGAGCGGGTGTGCCTTGTCCCTTACTTAATAAGGGGGCTCGGATTTCCCATCCACCCATTTCTCCGGGGGCTGCTGGGGTTCTACGGCCTCCAGGTACATCATCTCACGCCTGCCTCAGTATTGCATATCGCGGGCTTTGTAGCCCTCTACGAGCTGTTATTGGGTATTGAAGCTCATTTCGGACTGTGGAAGGAGCTATTTTGCCTCGTGCCCCGTTCCAAGAAAGGGTCAATGTATCAAGTGGGCGGATCTAAAGTATGGCGCATCGCCGGGACCGGATATCTGTCGGGAACCCCAAAGAAGGCGTCCGAAGATTGGCCCTCGGAATGGTTCTATATAGAAGACGTCCCGCTACCGGATCCTGTCCGGATCGGCCTCCCAGAATTCAATAGTGCTCCCTTAAAGAAGCGCCTAAGTTGGCGTCCACGGAGCCCACAAAGGGAAAGTGACAGGGACATCGTTTACCTGATGGGCCGAATAAGATTGTTGGCCCATTCCGGACTAACCATGATCGGAGTTATGGCCGAATGCATCATGCGGGGGGTGCAGTCGCTTCAGTATAGAAGTCACCCCATGTGGGATTTCAACGGGCAGGACGACGCCACCCGCTACGGCCGTAAAGGGCCGGATTTAGTTGCCGCTCTATTAAAGATCTTATCCACTTTGTACAAGGGAGAAGAGGAGGAATTTCTCCGCGTCAACCCACAGGGTGGATTCTCTATGCACAATCCCCCAAGCTGGGTAAGTGGTCGCATTTACTTGCTCATCTGCTTAGTGTTCCCATTGTTAAATACTTAGTCTGATGACTTCAACGCAGGAACTACGCCGGGCTGTTAAGGAAATAAGCAGCCCGCCTCCATAACCCGAGGACCCAGGACGGTCTCTCGACCCGGCCTCTCAAGAGGATCCGGGCATATCTGTGGAGCTGATTGATGGAGTGTTCCATCAGTTGAGCAAGGACAACGCCTTGGTGGCCATTACGACCGATTACCCAGGGCTAATACTGACGCCCCAGGTACTTGAGATCGAAGTCCTAGTACCCCGGATAGGGGTCCGTCCGCGCATGTTCAATTCCTTACTGCAACTGAACTCTGGAGAGGAGATTTTTGAGGCGGAAGGCCGAACCTATGGTGACAAGCCAACGGGGGGCCGCAGGGCCCCGTGGGCAGAAAAGAGGTGCAGTCCGGACCGAGGCATCAGCGCAAAGGTATGGCGCACCCCTTTACCCCAGTTGTTATACCTTCGAGGCACATTTGACGCGCGCGCCCTCTTTAGGACAAAGAGACCTCGCCGGACTATATCCGGAGAGGCTGCCAATCGCGCCTCCACCAGCCAGGCTCCAAAGCATGGTCCGGGGGCGGAGGCGAACGCAAGGCGTGTGCCGGACGTTCCTCCGACGGAGGATGTGGACGGGTTGTCTGCCACCAACTCTGAGGTGGAAAGAGCCATGAACCACAGGCGTCGCCGGACCATTCTTCGCGACGCTTGCTTCTCCCAAGAGGCGTTAGATGCCTTCAATTCAGGAGATGCGCACCTTTGTGCCGCTCAAAATGGTCTAGCCAGAGCCACGGAGCAATATGTAAAAGACATACGGGTAAGAAAATTTTGGTAAATATATATGTAGCAGTAGCCCCCGAGACTTGAAATAGTTAGAATAACTAGTTTAAGGATCATTTGATATGCAGGTTCTTACAGAAAAGAATTCCCTACTGTCCCAGGAGCTGGAAGAGTGCAAAGCCCAACTGGAGGCCGCACTAGCCGCGGTAGGGGAGCCTAAGGAGGCCCCTCCGGTAATATACATTTCAAAAGATAAGTATTTTGCGAAGCACGGCTTTGGTGCGAATCTGACAAATGAAATTGCAGATGGCGCCGGATTGAATCTGGAAAAGCAACATCTCCTATGCCAGCTAAAGGCTGGTGAGAGGGTGCTATTAAAGGTGATGGGGGAGAAGAACATTCTCCAAGATGCCAACACCCGACTGGGCGTCGAGCTGAAAGATGTTCGTGCCCAGCTATCAGACTCCGTGAAGGAGAATTAGCGGCTTCGGCTCGGCATATTTAGTAAGTGCTTGAACGAACCTTTTGAGAGAAAGTTCAGCGGGGAAGTCGACTGACAGAGCAATGTCTGTAGGTGTGTTAACAGGTCGTCCGGCGGAGGAGATGCCCGGTTCCACGGGTGACCTTCTTCCCGAGCTCTCGCAACTGCTCAATCGAGTTTGGCAGGCGATGCGAGGTGTCGCCCAGGCCCTATGGCCATCCGTCTCCATGCCCGAAGGTATTGGAGAGCTTGCGGAGAAGCTAAAGGGAGCACGGCGGCGCTTCCAATTGTGGAAGATATCAGCCTTCCATCAAGGCGCTAGGGAGGCCTGGGCCATGGTGAAGACGCGGTACTCAAAGGCTGACCCCAACCACATGGCCGAGGTCGGTCCTATAGGGCCCGATGGGAAGGAGATCCCTGTAAGCTTAGTGTACGGCCAAGTAGAGTTGGCCGCAAAGTACTCCCAGCGGGACTGTAAATTAGACAACCTGTTAGATGGTATTGAAGAGGAATACAATCAGTCAAAATGACTATGTAATTGAATTGACATTTATAATGCCTTCTAGCCAGATTGTAGATCATTTGTCATGGCCGACCTTTTCGCTTCAACCTCGGGGCCTGACGGTCCGGAGTGTGTCCGAATTCCCATGCAGTTATATAGGAACCGGGGAATGCGTGGAGACTAGGCGTAGGGGTCATTAGTGCGTGAACAGACAAGTGCCCGACTACTTATGTTATATTACATGGTTAGTAAGAAACATCTTCCAGGGAGAATAGTTTCGTGAGGGGTTCCTTTCCCTGGGGGGCATGCCCTAAAGTGCATGTCCATGCTGCGAAAAGAAACACAGGAAAAATGCCTGGGGGCACATAGATAAACAAAAAGATCATCTTTAGTTCACCGACCGAATATTCTCTTAAGAACGCTAGCTTTCGGCTTCACCCAGTCTGAGGTACATGTCCGGCTTATCCGGCAGTAACAATCGCAGAGGTGCTCCCTTTACCACCTAGCCGAATAATCGGGAACGTAGGGGTAAGAACAGGAGCCAGGCAACCCAGATTGGCCAAAACTTAAGTCATATCGATGCATATAATGGTGAATAAAAGGTACATGCGGAAGTTTGACACATGTGTTAGGCATGAAGCCCGTATAAATAAGATTTTGTTTAAAGAAGCCCCCAGGTTTACTGAGCGCGGATAGCGCGTTAATTTGTGAGCCTTTAAAGGTTATAAGAGAGAGAAAAAGGGAGAAGGAGAGAAATGTAAGACAGACAGTATATAAAAAATGGACAGAGTAAGGAGACAAACACAGGATCCGGCGCTAGGCATAGAATCTTCGGAGACGGGTTGCGTTCCATGGGTTCGGTTTGAGTCAGTTATCCGATGCATTTCGCAGGCGGTACGCTCCACCAGTCAGGACTTGGTCAATTATGAAGGGACCTTCCCACTTGGGCTTGAGTTTGTCCTTTTTCTTGTCCGGCAGGCGTAGAACTAATTTGCCAACGTTATAATTTTTGGCCCGTACTTCTCTGCTTTGGTATCTTCGACCTTGCTATTGATAGAATGCGGAACGGGCTTTCGACACATCACACTCCTCCTCTAATACGTCCAAACTGTCCTGCCGATCGAGCTCGGCTTCTCTTTCCTCGTACATGCGCACTCGAGGTGAGTCATGAATTATGTCGCAAGGCAGAACTGCCTCTGCGCCGTACACCATGAAGAATGGTGTGTATCCGTTGGTGCGATTCGGTGTGGTCCGCAGCCCCCAGAGTACGGAGTCGAGCTCCTCTACCCAGTGCGTGTTAGATTCCTTGAGGGACCGCACTAGTCTGGGTTTGATGCCGCTCATGATAAGACCATTTGCACGTTCGACCTGGCCGTTAGTTTGTGGGTGATAGACGGAAGCATAATCGAGCTTTATGCCCATGTTTTTGCACCAGAGTTTTACCTCGTCGGCCGTAAAGTTTGTGCCGTTATCAGTGATGATGTTGTGGGGGACGCCCTAATGGTGTACAACCCCGGATATGAAGTCTATCACAGGTCCGGATTCGGCCATCTTAACAGGCTTGGCTTCTATCCATTTGGTGAACTTATCCACCATGACTAGTAAGTATTTGTGCTTGTGGGTTCCGCCTTTAAGGGGTCCAACCATATCAAGCCCCCAGACCGCAAAGGGCCAAGTGATGGGGATAGTTTGGAGGGCGGTGGGTGGCATATGGCTTTGGTTTGCAAAGAGCTGGCAGCCGGCGCATCGTTGGACTAAGTCCTGAGTATCTACCCGGGCCGTCGGCCAATAAAAGCCTGTACGGAAGGCCTTTCTTATCAGGGACCGGGCTGCAGCGTGATGACCGCTGAGTCCGGCATGGATTTAAGCCAGGAGATTCCGCCCCTCCTCTTCGGAGATGCACCTTTGAAGGACTTCGGTAGTGCTTTTCTTATAAAGCTCTCCCTCGTGGACTCTGTAGGCTTTGGATCACTGCACTATGCAGCGTGCCTCATTTTGGTCCTCGGGGAGTTCCTGCCTAGTAAGGTAGGCGAGGAATGGTTCTGTCCACGGGGCGATGACGACCATTATTACGTGGGCTGAAGGTGTTACTTCAATGGCAGAGCATCCGATTGTGTCAGAATGTTCGGTGTCGGGCAGTGCGGTTGGGTCCGGGTTGTTATTCTTCGGCTCCCCTTCCCATGCCACGGATGGCTTGAAAAGCCTTTCCAAGAAGATGTTGGGGGGGACTATGTCGTGTTTTGCGCCGATGCGTTCCAGGACATCTGCTGCCTGATTATTTTTCCGGGCTATATGGTGAAATTCAAGTCCTTCGAACCGAGCTGACATTTTTAGGACGGCGTTGCGGTAAGCTGCCATTTTCGGATCCTTGGCATCGAAGTCTCCATTTATTTGGGAGATTGCGAGGTTCGAGTCCACGCGCACTTCTAGGCGTTGGATGCCCATGGATACTGCCATCCGGAGACCATGTAGAAGGGCCTCATATTCGGCTGCATTGTTGGAGTCCGTGTACAGAATCTGTAGTATGTATTGAACTGTGTCTCCTAAGGGGGACGTCAAAACGACACCAGCCCCTAGTCCAGCCAACATTTTGGAGCCGTCGAAATGCATGATCCAATTTGAATATGTGCCGTACTCTCTAGGGAGTTCGGCCTCCGTCCATTCTGCGACGAAGTCGGCCAAAACTTGTGACTTGATGGCTCGTCGTGGCTTATAAGTTATGTCGAACGGGAGGAGCTCGATGGCCCATTTCACAATCCGGCCCGTTGCGTCACGGTTGTTTAAAATGTCGTTAAGTGGTACTTCTGAGGCTACTGTTATTGAACACTCTTGAAAGTAGTGTCGTAGCTTCCGGGATGCCATGAATACCGCGTACGCAATCTTTTGATAATGCGGATATCGTGATTTGTAGGGAGTGAGGACAGTGGACACATAATAGACCGGCCTTTGAAGGGGGAATTTGTGTCCGTCCGCTTCTCGTTCGACGACGAGCACTGCGCTTACAACCTGATGTGTTGCTGCGATGTACAATAGCATTGGTTCGCCGGTGTTTGGCGCGGCCAGGACTGGGTTTGTTGCCAGTATGGCTTTTATTTCGTCGAGTCCGGCCGTGGCTGCGTCCGTCCATTTGAAGTATTCAGTGCGCCGAAGGAGGCGGTAAAGGGGAAGGGCCTTTTCTCCCAAGCGGGAGATAAAGCGGCTTAGAGCCGCCACACATCTGGTAAACTTTTGTATTTGTTTGAGGTCCTTTGGGATATCCAGTTGCGACAGAGCTCGGATCTTGGCTGGATTTGCTTCAATTCCTCTACTAGATACAATGAAGCCCAAGAGCTTTCCGGCTGGAACGCCGAAAACGCATTTTTCCGGGTTGAGCTTGATGTCGTATGTTCGGAGATTATCAAATGTGAGCCTCAAGTCGTCTACTAGAGATTCAACATGTCTTGTTTTGATGACCACATCATCTACGTATGCCTCCACTGTTTTACCGATATGGCTTGCCAAACATGTCTGAATCATGCACTGATATGTTGCACCGGCGTTTTTGAGCCCGAAGGGCATCGTGTTGAAGCAGAATGGCCCGTATGGTGTGATAAATGCCGTTGCGGCTTGGTCTGGTTCTGCCATCTTGATTTGATGGTAGCCAGAATATGCGTCAAGGAAACACAACGAATCGTGTCCTGCGGTAGCATCGTTAATTTGATCGATGCGGGGAGGGGGAAGGGATCCTTTGGGCAAGCCTTATTAAGGTCTTTTAAATCAACACACAGGCGCCAGGATTTGTCCTTCTTTGGTACCATCACCAGGTTTGCTAGCCAGTCCGGATGTTTTATATCTCTGATGAATCCGGCCTCTAATAGCTTTGCTAGCTCCTCTCCCATAGCCTGTCTCTTAGGTTCGGAAAAACGCCGAAGAGCCTGTTTGACAGGTTTGAATCCTGTTTGGATATTTAAGCTGTGCTCGGCCAGCCTGCGTGGGATTCCTGGCATGTCTGAAGGGTGCCAGATGAAAATGTCCCAGTTCTCTCGTAGGAACTCTCGCAATGTGGCGTCGACATCAGGGTTTAACTGTGCCCCGATGGAAGCTGTTTTATTGGGATCCGTTGGATGGACTTGGAATTTGACTATTTCGTCCGCTGGTTTAAAGGAGGTGGATTTGGATCGTTTGTCGAGTACCACATTGTCCCTATTCACCATAGAGCGCAGTGCAGTCAGCTCCTCAGCCGCTAGGGCTTCGGATAGTGCCTCGAGGGCCAGTGCGGCTGTCTTGTTTTCGGCGTGGAGTGCTACGTCCGGATCACTAGCGAGAGTGATGATCCCATTAGGCCCGGGCATCTTGAGCTTCATGTACCCGTAATGGGGTATTGCTTGGAAGATTGTGAACGCTTCCCGCCCTAGCAGAGCGTGATAACCGCTGCTGAACGGGGCCACCTGGAACATGACCTCTTCGGACCTGTAATTGTCCGGCGTGCCGAACACCACATCTAGTGTGATTTTTCCTGTACAGCGCGCTTCCCGACCAGGGATTATTCCTCGAAAGGTTGTGCTGCTTCGCATGATGCGGTTCGAGTCTATATCCATTTTTTGAATAGTTTCCTCATAGATGAGGTTCAATCCGCTGCCGCCGTCCATGAGTACCTTGGTAAGACGAAAGCCATCCACTATTGGACTGAGGACCAATGCAACTGGTGCTCGGGCTGTTCGGAATTTAGGTTCATCACTGGCATTAAAGGTAATGGCCGTGTCACTCCATGGGTTTATTGTTGCTACTTGGTAGACTTCAGCAAGGCTGCGGAGTGTCCCTTTTCGCATATTATTTGATGCGAAGGTCTCAAAGACTGTTAATACCGTATTGGTGTCTCTGGGGTGGCTTTCTGTGGCCTCCGAAATTAGAAGGTTTTCGCCAATTTTGGCCACCTGCCGGAGTATCCAACATGCTCTAAGGCTGTGAGTTGGTGTGGCGTCCTCTGTACTATGAATTTTACAGGGTCCATTAAGCCATCCTTCCAGTACGGTTCCATGCCCTGTAGAGGGTTTTTGCCTTTTGGTGTTTGACCCGGGTGTCTGGCGATGATGCACCCTTTTATTTCGGACTGGGCTTGCCTTAAGGGCCGGATTGTCGCAAAATTTTGTTTCAGTTTTCCAGGCACTTTCCATCGCGTAGTACTTTCATACTATGGATCCTAAGTCAGCGAAGCGTGTAATATCACGGCGAATTATGGCGTTGAGTATTCCCTTGTCCGTGCAATTATTGTAGAAGAATGAAATTGCGTCTTCCTCGCGGCAGCCCTTTATCCTGTTCATAACCAGGAGGAATCTGGCCCAGTAATGATGTACTGTTTCTTTGGGCTCTTGCCTGATTTGGGATAGATCGCTAATGTTCGGGTGGGTGGGTGGAATTAAATCCGAAGCCTTACCCCTTCTGAGGCTCAGAGGCCGAGGAATTTCCGAACTCGAAAATTTGGATTCCTGGATGTCGTCCAATGAATCCAGTCCGTCGCCTGATTCTAGGTTCAAGTCTTGAGTGATATCCTCCCCTCCGCAGACATCTGGCTTGGAGGTATCGGGAATCCGGACGTAGCGAGTCCTTAAGATAGATGAAGGGTCGACGCACTGTCCCTCTACCACGGCAACGTGATGGGTGGCTTGGGGAGAGTTAATCTCTCTCAGATCGGTTTTAGGCCCAATCTGATCGTAATCCGTAGCGACTCCCAGGGCAGCGAAGTGATCCAAGAGCTCATTTATGGAGGAAAGCTCTATTGGATCTAACTGCTCGGAAAGTTCCGAGTTGACATGAAGATTGTTTTCGATGGCTCGAGAGGTCATCGTCGGCGCAGAAGCCGAACAGGTGGTCATAAGAAAACCGCCTAGCCGGAGGGTTTGGCCGACAGCCAAAGCTCCCTTAGCAACAGTGCCGTCTTTAAAGACGGGATGAGGCATCCTTCCTGATGGCGACGACAAAGAGGAACTCTCAATGAAAGCACCAATGTCAGTGTTAAAACCGGCGGATCTCGGGTAGGGGGTCCCGAACTGTGCGTCTAGGCCGGATGGTAACAGGAGGCAAGGGACACGAAGTTTTACCCAGGTTCGGGCCCTCTCGATGGAGGTAAAACCCTATGTCCTACTTGATTAATATTGATGATATGGGTAGTACAAGAGTAGATCTACCACGAGATCAGAGAAGCTAAACCCTAGAACCTAGCCTATGGTATGATTGTTGATGTGTATGTTGTCCTACGGACTAAAACCCTCCGGTTTATATAGACAACGGAGAGGGTTAGGGTTACATAGAGTAGGTTACAATGGTAGGAGATCTGAACATCCGTATCGCCAAGCTTGCCTTCCATGCCAAGGAAAGTCCCTTCCGGACACGGGACGGAGTCTTCAATCTTGTATCTTCATAGTCCAGGAGTCCGGCTGAAGGTATAGTTCGGCTATCCGAACACCCCCTAATCCAGGACTCCCTCAATTGTCATTTTCGATACACAAGTGCTCTTCCTTGCAAAGCTAACCCATGTAGGTAGATGAACTCAAACTCCAGGTGGTGCTCCCAACTCTTGATGAACTACATCAACCTTGAGCAACCCACACAAGTTCAACTACATGATCAAGATCAACACCACCACCCAAGGTATGTTATTCCATCTTAGAGAAGCTTTACTCCAAGTCATGAGCCAAAGCAACTCGACAAGATGTGAATACATCAAGATGCTTAAACGAAAAATGGTAACCCCATTTTGAGCTTAAACGATGAGTATGACCTATGATCAAGTGCTCTCACTTGACTCCTAAGTCAATATACTCTAACATAGGTGACTTTGTCACCGACCATTTCTAGATGAAGTTCTCTAGTGTTTCTCCATGCTTTTGCATTTGCATATTTGTTTCCCCTTTCAAAAAAAACTTCATCTAGAACTTTTAGTTTCTTTTCTTTCCTTTTTGTTCTGCATTTTCTGCATCCAATTCATTGCAAATCTTTCAGTAAATTCCTTGCATATCCTTGTGAGATCTTACTTGTCTAATGAGCTGAGGTGACAAGTGGTTTCACTCTGATGAACTCGGTCACACCGGTTTGTTCTCTTCGGCCCAACTGAAATCTTTCGGTGCAACCGAAGCACGCAACTCGGAGTCACCGATTCCATCACAGGAAAACCAACTTGCCACTTATTCCTGATTTCTGTTTGCTCCAGCTCCACTCAATGATTCTTGTCCTCTACCAGCATCATATTAGACATGCTGCTTTGCTCTGTGACTCAAGGACCAACCCATTTGTATCACATGTCCAGAAGAGCCCTTATTGGAAATTGATGTCAAAGGGGGAGAGAGAGATCACATCAAAGCTTAATCCTTCCTATAGGGGGAGAAAGAGAGAATACTCAGGGGGAGAGAGTTTCTCAACTAGAAGAAAGTAAAATCATGAAAGACCCCAGATGCTTGGTGTTCAAGAGGAGAGATGTCACATGTCTTTAAGAGGGGAAAGACATGTTTGGTTGCTTGCTTTTGCTCAAGCTCTATTGTTTCCTTTTTTGTTGCTCTGATTTTCTGTTCCCTATCTTCTCCCAATATCCCATGCAGATTCAGGGGGAGCAAGACATCTAAGGGAAGGAAATCTCTGATTTTATTGCATATCTTTACCTTTGGGGACATGTCTATATCCAATGTGGTACTTAGTACTCACTCTACGTGGCATCCCAGTCTTGGTTCTCTTGTGGTTTCTCTTGCTTGCTCTGGTCACTAGGTGTATCTGTGTTATTTAACCTTGTTTGCGCAGGTTCATCCCATCCTAAGCCAACTCAAGACCACAAGGTAAGTATATGCATCACAGTCATGTGAATGAGAAGTTCTTGCTGATGTACATACTATTTGCAAGAAGGACTCATGAGCATGAAGGTACATTTCTCACATCATTTGCTCTGATGCATATAGCCAAGATACATGTAACACATTGCTTACTCTGTCATGTTTACGCATTCACATGCTCCTATTTTCAATATTCACATGATTGCATACATGTAGGGGGGCCTATCCATGTTACATGTCTTTCCAAAGCTTTATGCTATTCTCTATATCTTTATCTAAAGCTTTGATGTATGTTGTCATCAATTACCAAAAAGGGGGAGATTGAAAGCACAAGTGCTCCCTGGGTGGTTTTGGTAATTAATGTCAACATATCTCTTGTTGGACTAACACTTTTACCTAGTATGTTTCAGATAAGTTCAACAATGGAGTGGCATGGACTAGAGGATGTGGAACCCCTTCAAGATGCTAAGGACAAAGGATTGGCTCAAGCTTCAAGATCAAGACTCTACATTTTTCTATTTTAGTGATCCAAGATCACATTGAGTCTATAGGAAAAGCCAATACTATCAAGAGGGGATGAGGTGTTGCTTAATGGCTTGCTTGCTCAAAGTGCTTAGTGATATGCTCCAAAACCCTCAACTACCTTCTCACATCCACATATGACCTAAACCAAAAGTCAAACTCGGCCCCACCGATTCTATCTATCCGGCGCCACTGAGTTTCAGATGTCATAGCCACTGCCACAAACCCTAGCAAATAGGTTTCACCGATAGGGATCTCGATCTCACCGAGATGGGATTGTAATCTCTCTATGTATGTTCATTACCAAAATCGGTCTCAACGAGTTTGAGGAATCGGTACTACCGAGATTACAATGCAAACCCTCTGGTTAGCTTATTACCAAAATCGGTCCCACCGAGTTTGTGTAATCGGTCCCACCGAGTTTGCCTGACCAACTCTCTGGTTAGCTTATTACCAAAATCGGTCCCACCGAGTTTGTGTAATCGGTCACACCGAGATTACGTTATGCCCTAACCCTAACCATATCGGTCCTACCGAGTTGCATCTCAGTCCCACCGAAAATCCTAACGGTCACTAGGTTTGTTGAATCGGTCTGACCGAGTTTAATCATTCGGTCCCACTGAGTTTGGAAAATTGTGTGTAACGGTTAGATTTTGTGTGGAGGCTATGTATACCCCTCCACCCACTCTTCATTCGTGGAGAGAGCCATCAGAACATACCTACACTTCCAATACACATTTTCTGGGAGAGAACCACCTACACTTGTGTTGAGGTCAAGATATTCCATTCCAACCATATGAATCTTGATCTCTAGCCTTCCCCAAGTTGCTTTCCACTCAAATCTTCTTTCCACCAAATCCAAATCCTGTGAGAGAGAGTTGAGTGTTGGGGAGACTATCATTTGAAGCACAAGAGCAAGGAGTTCATCATCAACACACCATTTGTTACTTCTTGGAGAGTGGTGTCTCCTAGATTGGCTAGGTGTCACTTGGGAGCCTCCAACAAGATTGTGGAGTTGAACCAAGGAGTTTGTAAGGGCAAGGAGATCGCCTACTTCGTGAAGATCTACCGCTAGTGAGGCAAGTCCTTCGTGGGTGACGGCCGTGATGGAATAGACAAGGTTTCTTCTTCGTGGACCCTTTGTGGGTGGATCCTTCCGTGGACTCACGCAACCGTTACCCTCCGTGGGTTGAAGTCTCCATCAACGTGGATGTACGATAGCACCACCTATCGGAACCACAACAAAAACATTCGTGTCTCCAATTGCGTTTGAATACTCCAAACCCTTCTCTTTACATTCTTGCAAGTTGCATGCTTTACTTTCCGCTGCTCATATACTCATTGCATGCTTGCTTGATATGTATTGTGTTTGTTAAACTTGTGCTTAAACTCCACTTAAACTTAAGAATATTAAAAACTGCAACTTTTGGCACTTAGTGTCTAATCACCCCCCCTCTAGAAACCTCTTCTCGGTCCTTTCACTGTCCTTGATTGGACTCCACCTGAAACGGTCAAGCAAGTTTGGAGCTTCCTTGGCTTAGCGAGCTACTGTCGCCGCTTCATCGAGAATTTCTCCAAGGTTGCTAAACCTCTAACTGAACTCCTCAAGAAAGATAAAAAGTTCGAGTGGACCCCATAGTGCGAGTTCAGCTTTCAGGAACTGAAAAGACGACTGACGTCTGCTCCCGTACTCGTGCGACCAGATTTCTCTATGGACTTTGTTATCTATTGCGACGCCTCGCGACAAGGACTAGGTTGCATACTCATGCAAGATTGTCATGTGATTGCCTACGCTTGTCGACAGTTGTGTCCAGATGAGGATAACTATCCCACACATGATCTAGAGCTTGCAGCTGTAGTCCAAGCACTCAAAACCTGGCGACATTACCTTCTCGGTAATTGTTGCGAGATTTACACCAATCACCAAAGTCTGAAATACATCTTCACCCAACCGGATTTAAATCTCAGGCAAAGATGTTGGGTCGAGTTGATCATAGATTACGACTTAGGAATAACTTACACCCTGGGAAAAGCCAATGTTATGGCTGATGCACTAAGTCGTAAATCCTATTGTAACAACCTGATGTTACAACAAGGTCAACCACTTCTCCACAAGGAATTTCGTAAGCTTAACCTTCACATTGTTCCTCGAGGATTCCTATCTACCCTGGTGGCGAAACCTACCCTTACGGATCAGGTCATCAAAGCACATAAGGTAGATCCGGGGATCTCCCGTATTAAGAGAAACATCAAGAAAGGAGTCGCGGATTATTTCTCCGTTGATGATCAAGGTGTTGTGTTCTTTGAAGACCGTCTAGTGGTTCCCAAGGTACGCAACCTGAGGCGGTTGATCCTTAAGGAAGCTCATGACTCCCCTCTCACCATTCATCCTTTTAGTACTAAAATGTATCAAGACCTACGCTAGAGGTTTTGGTGGACTAGGATGAAGAGAGAAATTGCTCAATACATTGCTAGTTCCGATGTCTCTCTTCGTGCTAAACCAGAGCATCAACGGCCTGCTGTCACCCTTCAACCTTTGTCTATTCCTGAATGGAAATGGGATAAAATCGGTATGGATTTCATTACCAGGTTTCCCAGGACCAAGAGAGGGAATAATGCTATCTTCGTCATTGTCGATCGTCTTTCCAAAGTAGCCCACATCCTACCTGTTCGTGAGAGTATAACCACTAGCCAGCTAGATGACTTGTACATCTCCCGAATAGTGTCTCTTCATGGTGTTCCATTGGAGATTAACTCAGACCATGGAAGTCTCTTCACCTCTTGATTTTGGGAAAGTTTCCAAAATGCTATGGGAACTCATCTCTCCTTTAGCACCGCCTTCCACCCCCAATCAAGTAGTCAAGTAGAATGAGTCAATCAAATTCTGGAGGATATGCTCCGAGCTTCTGTCATCTCTTTCGGTATGAATTGGGAGAAATGCCTTCCATTCGCCGAGTTCGCTTATAACAATAGTTATCAAGCTAGCTTGGGCAAAGCTCCTTTCAAAGTTCTCTATGGATGAAAATGCCGAACGCCTCTTAACTGGTCAGAAACCGGGGAAAGACAACTCTTTGGCCCGGATATGATTCAGGAAGCAGAAGAGTAGGTTCGCATTATTCGTGAGAAATTGAAAATAGCCCAATCTCGTCAAAAGAGCCAATATGACTGCAAACATAAGCTCGTGACTTATGAAGTGGGCGAGAAGGCTTACCTTCGGGTTACTCCTTTGAAGGGAACCCATCGTTTCGGTATCAAAGGCAAATTGGCTCCTCGTTACATTGGACCCTTTCGCATTCTTGCCAAACAAGGAGAAGTTGCCTACCAATTGGAACTACCTCCGCATGTTTCCAGAGTTCACGATGTCTTCCACGTTTCTCAACTCAGGTGTTGCTTCGCAGATCCTATCCGTGGAGTGGACCATGAAACACTTGATCTCCAAGATAATCTCACATATCAGGAATATCCTGTTTGCATCCTTGATCAAGCCGAGCGTACCACTCGACGCCAGAATATCAAGTTTCTTAAGGTTCAATGGTCACACCATTCCGAGAAAGAAGCTACTTGGGAAAGGGAGGATCGTCTTCGACTTGAGTACCCCACCTTCTTCCCGAAGGATCCTAAATCTCAGGACAAGATTCTTTTGAGTGGGGGTGAGTTGTCACATCCTAGCTAGTCCATGCATTAGAGTGTTGCAGCATGTTTACTTTTCCATATATTTTAAATGGGGATGATAGAACCCCCAGCACCCCCCCTGAAAACAACTAGGGTTTACTAAAATCATTTTCAATGAACCTGAAATGCCCTTCTAAAAAGTCCACCCTTTTTGTCTTGGGTTAGAACCTTTGACAAAATGGGTTCACAATTTTCTAGGTCATCACAAGATCATTGAATTAAATCAAATGTAACTTGCATTTGGGCATTTAAATGCTAGTAAATATTTTAAATGTCCAAATAATCCCAAACTGAAATGTTCCATGTTGGATATGTTCCATACAGTGAGCATGTGTAGTTTGGTGAATTTTGGAAATGCCTAGGTATTTTTAGAAATGCCACAAACTTGCAGAAATAAAAGAAAACATAAAATAAAATAAAAACATACTTACCTGGCCGCAACCCACCACCCAGCCCACCTGGCAGCCTAGCACTGTGCTGGCCTGCGCCAGCCAGCTGCTTCTTCCCCGCCAGGTAGGCAGGGAGGTGACGCCGACGTGCGCGAGCTCGCCATAGCGCCACCTGCTTGCCGCCCGCGCCCGTGGACACATGGGCGAGCCCCACGTCATCGCCCCGAACCCCTGGACACATCCATTCTCCCCCTGCCTCTCTCCCTCGCCCTCTCCCACCATGGCCAACGCCGCCTCAGCCGCACCACCAATGTAGACGTGCCCATCGTCGTCCCAGCGCCACGCCACCATGTCCAGAAGCTCTGCCGCCCTCCTCTCCTTCAAGAAGGCTGAGCCCCGAGCGCTCGCTTGCCCCGAAGCCACTACAACGACCTCGCCCAACTCCGCCACCGCCGGAGATCCCCTTCGCCGTCCCCGCCGCACCAGCTCGTCCCCGACCTCACCATCTACTCCGTCGTGATCGCCGTGAGCTCAGCCACCTCCCCATCCTTCCCGTTCTCTCTCTCGAGCACCATATCGACCGCACAAAGCTTTACCGCACGCGCCGCCGCCGAGCTCATCACCGACGATGTTCCGGCCACCCAACGGCCACACCACCTTGTCCATTACACTCACCGCATCGCCAGGAACCCGTGGCACCACCGCACGCCCTTTGTCATGCCCCCTAGCGACAGGTTCGACCTCGCCCGAACTCCGGCAGCCGCACAGCTCGTCGCCGGTGTCGTTTCCGGTGACCCCGAGCCCAAACATCACCACCACTCGACGCGGCTCACACCCTGCATCAAGTAGACGTGCTCCGCCATCGTTTTGGTCACCGGAGCACGAAACCCGCACCGCCCCGCCGTGTTTGGCCTCGCCGGCGAGTTTGACCCTGCTGACCCAGTTTGACCCCCCAGGGTCACTAACATGTGGGCCATGCCCCTGTTTAGTTTAGTGTTAGATTAATTAACGCTAACCATTTTAGTTAATGGGCTGACTCACTGACATGTGGGCCCAGGCCCTAATTAACCTACATTAGTGCTAACGTGACACTAACTAACTCTGTTAGTTAGTTGTTACACTGACATGTGGGTCCCAGCCGTCAGGTTTCACCTGGGCTGGCGCCTTTGACCTGCTGACATCACCCTCACGCAATGCTGATGCAGTAATTCAATTATTCGAATTGTTCTTATAGAGGAAATTCCAGAAAATACTACAAACTTCAAAAAATCATATAAATTAATCTATAACTCCAAATGCAAAGATTTATATATGAATTTTGATCAGAAAAATTCAATCTTTCCATCTGTACAGGTTTCATGCATGTTAGAGCAATTTAACCTTGCTGTTTAGATGAAACAAGTTAATGCACTTATATCACCTCTTACTTTGTGTTAGCATTTGAATCCTTGATTCAAATGAACTCAAACTAATATGTTCTAAGTTGCATTAGCCCAAACACACTCATTTTGCCATGTCATTGCATCCATCATATTATTGCATACTGCCTTGTGATGATTATGTTTCGATGTGTTCTTCGTGGTAGGTTCTGCCTCCGAGGATATTCATGAGTATCCAACTGAAGGGCAGTATCCCACTACCACTCTGTCAGGCAAGCAACCCCATTGATCATTTCGATACAAACCCATCTTCTTGCTTCTGCTCTCGTTTACTGCATTAAGACAACACATTTCAAACGGATGTGTGTTGCGGTAGTTGAACCCACTTCCTCTGCATGACCTGTCATTGCTACAGTACCTAGATGAAACCCACTAGCATGTGTAGGAGTTGATTGAGCCATGTTTGTGTTTCCTACCATGCTATGCTTTCTATTCTTAGAGTCCTGTCAGGTCTGGCTCATCGGGGTGATGAACTAGAGTGAATGGTTGTGTTGGTAATAAGAGTGATGTGTTGAATATGATTTGGTAAAGGTATCGATGAGAGGCCATGTAGGAGTACATGGTGGGTTGTTTCATTGAGGCCGTCCTTAAGAACTGAGATCTATATGCGTGATTTAAGATTCAGCTACTACCACACATTGGGCCCTGAAATATGACCCCGCTCGACTTACCGACCCCTCTCGTCCTCTGTCCAGGAGTTGAAAGTAGTTTTTGGTGTTTGTAGTTGCTGGAGGCCGTGCGCAGCGCTGACCTTAGGGGTGAGCTGTGATGCGGTAGGCTCGTGGCCCGGTGTACCGAGTCGCCCGTTTGGTGTCTTGGGAACCCTGCACACATCGTTTGGGGCCGTTGAGGACACCCCGGCCGGATTTCCTTGCGAATGGAACCCGAATAGGCGATAAACCTGGACTAGAGACTTGTGTGGTTAGTCAGGTCGTGGTCTACACCCACGTCGGCTTTCACATGAAGTCTGCCGAGCACATGTCATGTGCAGACGCTAAGTGGTGGAAACATGTGTGACGAAGTACACCCCTTCAGGGTATAAAACTATTTGAATAGCTGCGTCCGCGGTAAAGGACTACTTGGTCGCTTATGCAGTTCATAGACAAGTTAATGGTTACTACTAAATTACTCAAGATAAGTGTGAGTACCACGGATGGCCCTCTCATAGGATGATGAGGGAGGATCCACGGTGGAGTATTGTGATGGTGATTAGTGGACTCGTGTGCGAAAACTATTTTACAAGTGGTGTCTCGTAGGATAGCTTAGCCAAGAGTCAAAGCTGGCTTGCTGCAATAACTCCACTACCTTCTTGAGAATTGAGAAACAGTATAACGGGGCTAGTTAGGAGCCTTAACTATGATTTGAGTGTCTCAGCCGTTGGATCGCTCTAACATACGCTCCAGATCAATTCTGGTCGTTCCTGATCGCTAACGCGCTGCACGCCCCGTCTCGCGGGCTGCTGCTCCGCAGAGCTAGCTGGGTTTTCTCTTAGTAATCGGGCCGCATAAGGCCCACAACTTTTTATTTTGATGGTAACAGCCCAGGTCATATGCTGCGTTCCATCATCGCCCTCCCCAAACGAGAACAATTTATCTGTTCCTTCCGCGCTGCTGCTCCTTCCTTCTCGATGCGCCGGTGTTCCATCGTTGGTGAGCTGCTGCTGCGACTGCCTCCACACTGATGCCCTCCACCCCCACTATACTCTTCATCTGCAATCTCTTCTTCACTGTTTCTCAATTTCGTGCCCTGCAACATTCGTCCATGGCCGCTGCAGCGGCCGTCCGTGCCGTCAGCGTCCATCGTCGGATGTCCTCCTCCTACACCCTTTCTCCATGCCTTGCAGTTGTACCACGCGTCCCTTCCCATCCCGTAATCGAGGCTAAAACTGCAGCGTTAAAGGTCCACTGTCTACCTCCTGTGATAATGGTGATGATGGTAATTAGTTTCAGGGGTGATGATGGTGATTAATTTTCCCTGGTGAGTTACCCCAATCTCCCATTCTGCTTCATATATTATTTCTTGCGCCATCTCTTCCTTCCTACCTTTAGTGTCTCTCTCGGCCATGCCTATTGCCCAGGTTTGTTCTTGTTGAATATCCATCTTCCTCCCTATAATTTTCCTCCATGTCATCGTATCTATGGAAGTGACTATGTTTTCTTGATTACTGTGATTTTAGTTGTTCCATAGGAATCTGTTTGATTTTCACTCCAACCGGCCACATCCATTTTGTTTGCTTCCTTTCCTTTTCATTGTTTCAGATTTCATACAATCTGTCTATGACACGTACTGGACCTAAGTAGAGTAAAAATGCCTAAACGTTTTCGATTACAAGCCCATGGAAGCGATGTGTGCCAGTTACATTGCGCTAGCGGACCAAGTGGAGTCCTGCCGCAATGTAGGCAGACAAGGATTAATGAACCAGTTACTATATAGAATTCGATTGGAACCAAAAACAAATAGTGTTAATTCACCTCTACTTGTGCTACTTTACGAGATTTATGTTTCCTTGATAATTGTGTTCTATACTGTCATACAAACCAGGAGATGAATTCTTCCCTCACTACTCTGTGTGACACACAAGGGAAAATCCTGCATCAAATTAAGGGACCAATTTAAAATGGTTCGGCAAAGGGTCACCATCTGATCCCAATGGACAACCCCATTCATCGATACCCTTGAAGGTTTCACTAGATTACTGACCTCTGCACAAGTATTCTGCAGCCTGTTTTTCCCATTTAAATCTGACTTTGCACTCTTGCTGGTAATTTCAGCTACTTACTTTGGTCAATCAAATCTTGGTTCAATGATGTTTTAGATGCTGACACTGTGATGCAGCTTTCTGGTGGGAAGAATAAGAGGACATGTAGGCTCATTAATTCCTCCAACAGGCCAGAAGCCTAAATTTGCTCTACTGTATATCCATGATCACGAGACTGACAAAGAAATTGAAAATAGAATATGTGCTTTGTGTAAGGATAACAGTTTAGAATTGCTAGGGACCGAATAAAGGACTAACCTGACCAATGCATAGCCATTAGAATATTGGGTCCGCAATCAAATGCAGATGTCCAATACAATTTGCCTACGTCTGACCACATTGCTTTGCTAATTGTTGGTGTTTTTCGCAACTGATACATTCAAGAGAGATATTATCATGCATGACAAGCAACGTGGCCTGTACTACATCTCCAACTTAAATCATTCCCTTATGCCCTTACACTACTCAATATTATTCCCACATGGTGATCCTGAATTTCATTTAGCATTCAATACACTAATGCTCACCTATTACCTCCCAAGGCTCGCAAAATAATTAAAATGCTAGATTATTACGCATATTGCTGCCAATACAGACCTGGACAATACAACCCATACACATGATGTGGTAGGGCTACATCCCAGCTACAGGTTCATTGTTACATATGCTTAGAACAAAACCGCCGTTTATTGTTCGAAAATAAATTGAGTTCAGATCTGGCCTGACATTGACAAAACAAAGCAAGATGAACTAACTGATGATATTAAAAGAGGTCAAGTTTTTGGACATGATGCATGATTTTGTTTTCTCTACAAAATTGTTTCTAAATCACATATAATCTTTGTTCATCAACATCTTCATGGCTTCAACTTGCTGATTTCTCAGATTTTCAAGCACAAGGATTTCACTTTTTCAATTCCTCCGTCGTATCATCAATCTCAAACCTATATGATTCAGTGAGTTTCCCTATCATGGCTATAGCTGCATCTTCCTCAGCATCCACATCAGTGTTCAACGCCCTGGTCAAGTCTACCTGACATATTTTCTTTGTGCTAATAATAACGACTTTCATGCAACTATACTCGGCTCTTCTTCCATCAATCTTCTTAAGAATTTCATCTAAAATTACCTTCTGAGAGACGCAAACAATCCCCAAGTTATATGTATATTCGGGCTAACCCGTACACATAATTGTGAAAGGAGAATCACCAAGACAGTTACAAATAATTTAATCATGTGAAATATATTACCTCTTGCCACCGCAGCCATGGATCCTTCTTGCTTTGTCTGACACTAACCCACACGCAGCTTACAGCAGGTCATTATAAAGAGAAAACCAAGACAGAGTTTTATAGTATTAATTAAGTGCAAAGTAAAATGGTAACTGAATCATTAACCTCCACTACCCACTCAACTAGCATTACAGTTCGGACAAATACAATAACAAATTACAAACTTGTGCATTCGTCTTTAATTAAAGGAAAATACTGTCATTCCTACCCATATTCTGAACATATCATGGAGCAATGTTCAAAACAAACATAAATTTTCAAAAGCATCACTGTTATTGCATCAACGATGGGCGAGCGCGGCAACGTGCGGCCTCATGGTCTAGTGTGCATGTATAGTAGGATCTGTTGTAAGACTTACTGAGTACCTTTGTACTCATGTTGCTTTAATTACTGTTTTCAGACGACAACACCGCCCCCTCCGACGGGTTTTATGTAGATCTCGACGTTGATGAGTGACTTGCCACCCAGGTGGTGATCTGAGCTTGTGAAGGGCCCTATGTAGATAGAAAGGCTTCGTCAAGCCTTCTTTCTTTCTAGTTGTCTGTACTCAGACAAGTTTGCTTCCGCATGTGCTTGTATGTTTGTATGACTTGAGTGTCGGGTCATGTGACCCCTACCTGTATGAACATGTTATGTATGTCTCTCCGGAGCCTTTAAATAAAGTACTTTGAGTTGTAGAGTTTTGTTGTGATGCCATGTTGTATTTACACATATCGAGCATATTGTGTGTATGATTGAAATGCTTGGTATGTGTGAGATCCGACAATCTAGTTGTTTAACCTTGGAAGCCTCTCTTATGGGGAAATGTAGTCTAGTGCTTCCATGAGCCATGGTAGTCCGCTACAGCCCGGTTCATCGGAGTCTTGCTAGCCCAGCACTACTGCTCCGGAACACTTCACTGGCCGGCATGTGTTTCACCTCGTTCCTGTGTCTGTCCCTTCGGGGAAATGTCACACGGTGACATCCGGAGTCCTGTTAGCCTGCTACAGCCCGGGTTCCCGGAGTCCTGTTAGCCCAGTTGCTACAACCCGGATTCATACGTTGTTGACCGACATGTTCGATGTTGATTCATGTATGCATGTCCCCGTAAGTTAGTGCCACTTTGGGTTCACGACTAGTCGTGTCGGCCCGGGTTCTCTATCATATGGATACTAGTAACACTATCATATACGTGAGCCAAAAGGAGCAAACAGTCCCGGGCCATGGTAAGGCGACACCCGTGCAAATACCATGCGTGAGGCCGCAAAGTGATATGAGGTGTTACAGTCTAGATCGGTGTGACTTGGAATCAGGGTCCTGACACTGCTTGTCATCATCGACCTCCTCCCCACCAAATCTGCTGTGCGGACCGCCCTACTCTCCCGGCGGTGGCGCCCCCTCTGGCGCCACGTCCCCCTCAACCTCACCGTCGACAGCTGCCTCTACGATGGGGATTGCAAACGCATGGCCGCAGTCTCCAAGATCCTTTCATCGCACCCTGGGCTAGCCAGACGCCTTGACATCCGCATGTTCAGTACAACCTGCAAGGTCGAACCCAAGTTCGACGAGTGGTTCTTATCCCCCGCCCTAGATCAGCTCGACGAGCTCAGCTTTGAAGCTGGACAATGTCACTCTCTGCCGCTGTCCGCGCTCCACCTCGCGCCAACACTGCGCCGCGCCAGCTTCCGCTCCTGCTATCTTCCCCAGATTAATGTCACGCTCGCCCTTCTTCTCCCTCAACTCAAGCAGCTCGACCTCTTCGACGTTGTCATCTTGAAGAAGGCTATGGAGCACCTGCTCCGCAGCTCTACTACGCTCGAGTACCTTCGTCTTGAGCAGATCCATGGGTTCATTAGCCTCCACATCGCCTCGACGAATCTCTGATGGATTTATGTGTCTTGCTGGCCCCGCAACAAGACATCAATTGGGAAGAGATCACTCCAGCTGTTCCACGTTATGGTCAGTGAGAATGCGCCTTTCCTTGAGAGATTCCTCGTATCAGATCTAGAAGGTCCAACAAAAATCGGGGTCATTGAAGCGCCGAAATTGACAGCGTTGGTGCACTCGTTTGCCAAATTCTCTAAACTCTTTATTGGATCCGTAATCGTTCAGGTACAACACTCATCTTCTTCTCCGTCTTCTTGAAATTCACATTTTTAATTTTCTTCTTGATGTATTTACGACCGTCTTCCAGAAAATGATTCCCACAAGCTGGACCCAGTCTATGCGCACAGTGAAGATCTTGGCAATAAAATCTATCGGCCCCAATATGGATCAAGTTGTTGGATTCCTTACATGCTTTCCGTGCATGGAGAAGCTACTCATCGAGGTGAAACTTCCTTCTTGTTAGTAAACAGTAATTACAATGTAGCTCAAATTTTTCGTAATTTTTCCAAATTACAATGACAAGTGTAGTGTTCAAAACTGCATCTATGCACTGCACCAAAAGAAATGTTTTTAGTATTTTTTTCTCACGTGATCACCTGCATTGTTTTTTTGTTGTACTACTATAGTAGCCTAGGCTAGTCATAGTGGAAAGTAACTTAGACTACTCCAGTAACTCTATGGTTACCCTAAGAGCAAGTACTACCTCCGTCCTGGTATACTCTTCCTATTTTGTAGTATAAAAATTTGACCATAGATTTAACTGACAAAATGTTAATGCATGTCACTAACAACTATATCGTTGGATTCGTATTTAACATAATTTTGAATGGTGTAATTTTTAGTGACATGCATTGGCATTTTCTTACGTAAATCTATGGTCAAAATTTTATACTAAATAAGAGGTAGTACAAAAGTGGTCTATATCGACCCTCCACTATGTAGGGCAAAACATGTGCCAAATTCACTTCTAATGCATTTGGCGTCGATGCCCCTTCATTGCTCACCTAGTGCCCCAATCTGGATCACCTACTTTGCTCTGGTGCGAAATTAATAACTCACGCAATGAAAAAACACTTGTGTGGGAGAGAGAGAGGACTGAGGCAATAAAAAAACACTTGTTTGGGAGAGTGAGAGGCTGGTGTAGTTGGTTTGATTGATTTTTTTATACATGTGGGTCTGTGTGCACAGTGGTGCCAACTCTCTCACATCACGAGAGCGGTGCCAAAATCTTTTGATTTGACATCGATGTGTATTATGTGGCATACTTTTGCGAAATATGGCATCGGCCACATAGTGGAAGGCAACAAATTCCAAAGCTCTTCACGTACTCCTAGGTAAATGAGAGGAAAGAGAAAGAGAGAGAGAGTGAAAAAATATCACTAGCTAGCCAACCCTATCGTATGAGCGAATGATATTGGTACCTCTTCATGACACGACAATCTTATACAGCCAGCTGCTCTAATATGTTCTCTTCTTTTGCAGATAAAAAAAGACGCGAAAGTGAAAAATGTGCTGCACTATAACAATCTCATCGAATGCCTTGATCTCCATCTTACAGAAATTGATTTGATCGACTACCGAGGCAGCACATATGAGATTAAATTGGCTAGGTTCTTTGTTCTGGAGGCAAGTGTGCTCAAGGTAATGAGATTTGGCGTTCACTGGCGCAACAATGAATGGCGTGCTGATCACTGCAAGCGTCTAAGCCTAAATGACAAAGTCTCCGCGGAAGCTGAATTTTTTTTTAAACATCAAGTGGCCAGAGACTCGAAAACTTATTTACCCATTAGTGACTTGTTAGGGCGGTGGATTTTAGTTTGTACGACAATGTTGCATCCACCTAAAGTAGCAAAAGTTCTTACGTAAACTTCCTAGTAATTCCCTCTTCGTAGGTGCAGCATTACTCCTAACATTTGTAATATCAGTTTGAAACTTATAATATTGCCGTGTCCTATTCCTGCATTTTCAAAATCCTGCGAATCAAATAGGTCCTGAGTTGGTGATGATGTTGTGCCTACCATCTTTCACCAATAGCCGTCGGATCTAGATCTGACGCATACAAACCAAACTTCTCCAGTTTTGCAAAAAGATGCCCGCACTTGTTCCCTATTTACAAACAACTCCTTGTCTCTCACAATCAGCCTTATCTCCTCCCCACCACATCTAGAAGGCCATGGAAAAATCTGGCGTGATGGCCACTGTCGGCGCCGTCCAGCCCCCAATCTTGGTGTTCCGTGCAATGCACGGGCATCTATGCACGGGAAATTATGTCGAACACGGCTAGTTGTAAGCAGGATAGGTCTACAGCCATGATGATATTGACTGCAGACAGTGAGGCTGACTATGGTATGCCGAACATGGCGCCTATACTCAGGTGTCATCTCTGGCATAGGGTCTCGTCACTTCACTGTGAGGAGCAGCACGTAATAATTTGACCAATGGGTAGTACAGTGCTACTACATTGGTAGTACTACTACTAGTAGTACTAGCACCACCATCTAGATTTAGCAGTACTACCACGTCCATCTAGATTTAGTATTTGACTAGCAATATCTAGTAATGCATGTCACAAAAATGTACTACTCCCTCTGTAAATAAATACATGGTGTATTATTTTATTCCTATCGAGGAGATAACTTAATGTCTTTTTGCTACTTAATAGGATTACATGCAATGAACTAACCACTGCATGTGATGTTTGGTAGTCTCAAGTCATTGAAAGCATAGCACGGGCACGGAGGGGGATGCAGCTTCATTGACTTGCTGCACCTGCCTTTGGATGTATGACACGTGGGCCCAATGGGTGGCTGGCCAACCTGCCATACAGCCAAAGGCACGTGCAGTAGAGGGGCGAGGAGTAGATGGCCAACACGCACGTGGATTCAGCGCAGTTTGCACTTCTCATATAAAGGCTCCCACTAGTCCAATCTACGAAATCCTACGCACCTATGCACCCAAGGGCAAGAGTGATCACTCCAATCGCAAGATCAGTTGACTAGAAGCTAGACCCATGGAGGCGATGAGCGCAACCATCAGTCGGCTGTGCTAGATGGTCCACGATGCCGGCCTGCGGCCCGGCACCAAGGAACGTCTCCAGGTAGTGCTTGAGGCCGCCAGGCCGAGGGGCCGCTTGGACGACAACTTCGTCTCCTTGTTCGACGAGGTCCTCGTCGGCTTCCTCGACAAGTTCACCGTCGTTAAGAAGCTCGCAGATGACCTTGACATACCCCTCCAGCCCACGCCCCCAGGCTCTACGATGCCTGCCACCCTCAACGACCTCTATGGTGACAACCTCTTCGACGCACTGGTGGCCCTACGACTGCCCGCCGTCGCACCAGAGAAAGTCCACCTCGAGGTCGCGCTCGCCGCGCAGCGCCTGGTGCAGCAAGACACCATCGACATAATCACCCACATCTACGCACAAATCGTCCACAAGGACTACTACATGCAAGAGGAGGACGATAGGACGCTGGCCTTCTTGGACCGCAGGGCAACCTTGGACGGCATTGTTCAGAAGCACGTTGAGCTTGCCGCCAATGCCGCTGCTCCTCACACGTCTGTTGGTGACGCGGTGCACTAGGGCATGAGGATGTCGTTGATGGATCCGTATGTATCATTATCTCTCTATCAAATCCATGTAGTAGTATATGGTACTACTAGTAATTATCTTACCTTTCGCATCAACTTCATAATTTTCCTACGTACTCCATGCATGAACCGCGCCAGAACCAAACTTCTCATTACTGTAGGGAAAATCGTTATTTCTATCTATCTGTCGCGCCATGGAGCAGAACCAAATTTAACAAGTTACAAGTTCAAAAGGAAAAGCATGACGTGTTCGCGTCGCACCCCCACACGGTTGGTCCGGCATGCCGCTCAAGGGGGAATGTGTGCTGTGTTGAATTTTCACTTACAAGTGGGACCGCAGTTGAGCAAACCGACTATCGGCAAACCCCCACCCCGCCTACCGCGCGATGGCTGAGAAAACAGGAGGGAGAAGAGATGGTTGTAGCACAGACTCCAAGAAAATTGGTGTCGGATGGGACCCGTGTGGGTGGCGTGTGCCGTACTGCTAGACATGAATGCTAGTTATGGCCCATGCCACCCCACTATATCGAGGTGCTGGTTATGTAGAACAAATTTCCTGGAGTCTGTGCTCAGCCCTCCTCTATCTCTCTTAGCCAGCCAGCAGACACGCGGATCCCATCATCTGTTTGCTCATATGCGGTCCCACATGTCAATGATAATGCAAGAGGACCCACTGAACCTGCACATCTTTCACCTCGACGTGCTGGCGATGAAAAACAAATTCAATAAAGATCTTCGGTGGCCGCTTTTGGAATTACTCAAGAGTAGTTAGATTCTATTTACAGTTTAACCCAAGATGCACATCATGTGGCTTCAACTACCACTCTATTTTCTTGCATGACACGACCTGGATGCTGGATGTCCCACGTGTCGGCAAAAGGAGGAAGAACTCGACCAAATCTTCGGTTGTGCTCTCGGATTAGACTAGTTGAGCTAACTTAAAATTTTATTGTGTAGAATGGATGCACGTTTTGGTATTGGGAATAAGAGTACAACGAGATATTGATAGAGCGCAATTTAGTAGATGTTCTAAATCTTTTAGCTAGCATGGAGGCTTGAGATGAGACTAGTGCACTTGTTGATAGAATAGAGGCTAGACACGTCTACTTATTTAAACTCGAAGAAGAAAGAAGCACGCAGGATCGAGCCTCCGCAGATCAACAATGAATGCATCGAGAAGGCACTAATCCAACTTACAGGAGCAGTTATGGAAGTTGGATATCTTCTAAAATGTATTCTTGTGGTTCTTGTTTTTCTAGTCAAAATTTCAGTGATGTATTTCCATGTACCAAAAAATCAATGATGAAAAAAAGATATGTGTTTGCAAAGAAAAATGTACGCGGTCGGGATGCGTCCGCGCGTTCGGCACACGGCCACCGCATTCGAGAAATGGCCCGGACACGACCCCATTTCCCTTCGCAAATGGACAGAATCCGGGAGAAACAGAGGTCTGTTTGGGGTCGTGCGTTGGAGTTGGCCTTACAAGTGGGACCGCAGTTGAGCAAACCCCCACCCCGCCCGCCGTGTGATGGCTGAGTTAGAGAAACGACGATGTTGAAGAGATTGTTGTAGCATAGACTCCAACAAATATGGTGTCAGATGGAAGTCGTGCTGGTGGCGTGTGTCGTACTACTGGACGTGAATGCTTGTTCTGGCCCATGCCACCCTACTACTCCTACTACTTATAATAGTAGTATCGAGGATTCGAGGTGCTGGTTACGTACAGCGAACACATTAACATATGGCCCACCTCACACTGTGGCCAAATTTGCTAGAGTCTGTGCTAGGTTTAAAAGTGTTCTTTGTGAGGATGGGTTGCTGGTCTCAAGTTTAAAACTTGTTGTATTACGTACGTAGACGTAGAGATAGTGCAGCATGTGAAGCTGGTACAAATAGTGTACTATTGTTGATTGGCCTCGTCGGATAACCTGTTGCAATGCACGTACAATTATGTATTCGAAAAATATTTTTTTGCCTCGTCGCAGCACCCACTCAGAGAAGCGACTCGAAAGCCATTCATAAATTTAGTAATTCATAAATTTAGTAAGTTTATCACAGGCATATATTTTTATTACGTACAACATGTCATCAACCCACAATGACAACGAGGATACATTATAAATACTAAAGTTTTCATCACACAACAAATAACAAGCAATGAAATGAATTTCAACTCAACCAAACCTTGGCGTTGGAAACGCTTGCTTTGAACCACAAGTGATTCTCTGGGAATGGCCAGCTACTGTCAATCTCGAGACCAATGTAGGACTGATCATCCAGGCTAAAGCGACCTACTATATCATGGCCAGGGTAGGGAACCACCGCAATGTCCGACGTATAGATACAGTTGCTTCTCATAAATGGTAGTAACGTTGTGTCAACAACAATTGGATCGCCTTTCACCATCATTGGATAGTTTTGTCCAGGGAAGAGCGAGTTTGCTCCAAGACTATCAATACTGTACCAGGGATAAGGTGTTGGCGCAAGCACAGTAGTATCCATCCCGAATACCATACAACGAGTGTTGGAATAGGTCCAGAGAGTGCGACCACGGGAGACAACGCCTACTTCCTTAGTAGTAACATCAGCAGTGAGCTGTATACACACAAGAAGGAGTGATCCATCGGAAGTTGCCAGGCGCCACTGAGTATATCGGCCCTCCTCGTCCTCATCTCCCTCTTGGTTATAAAAAATTTCAATTATAGGTGGTGGAATGTCCACGGGACCTTGGAAACACAAGAAGAAGGTTAATTACTAGAGAAGGGAAACTTGCTAACTTGCATCCATGTGGATGAAACAATTATAATTACGATGAAAGACAAACGTACTGAAACTACGAGGATCCCATGCAAAAACAGTGCCACGAGTGGTGGCAGCAAACACAAGACCTGTCAGGGATATACCCCGTGGTATGACCCGGCTGGAGTTATAAACCGGCTGGGACTTGGTAAACCAGCGGAGAGTTAAGACAGAGAGTCAAGACAGATGGCTAAGACAGACGATAAACCGACTGGTGGTAAACCGGCAGGCAGTTAAGACAGATGGCTAAGAAAGACGGTAAACTATCGAGTGTTAAACCGACAGCATTAAGACAGATGGTAGCACCGGCAGGTGTTAAGTCAATCATAACCCGACAAACAATGTTAAACTAGCAGACAATCATAACCCGGCAGACAATGTTAAACTGGCAGACGTTAAGAAGCTCAGGAAGGGAAATCAAAATAGTTTAAGTCTTAGTCCGAGATGGACTCTACATGTAACCCGCCCCTTTAACTTATATAAGGAGGGGTAGGGCTCCCGAAAGAGGGACAAGCAAACAACAATCTCTAGGGCTAGACACAATTAGAGGAGAGCCAGATTACGGCGACTCCCTCGTGAAGATAATGAGATCTAGCCTCAAACAACATGTAGGGTTGTTACCGGATGATATTTCCCGGGGCCCGAAGCTGTCTAAATCCTCGTCTTGTGTTGTGTTTCTTGATTCCGTTCAACCCCTCTCAAGCTACCACATATATGAGTTGGCCTCACGACTAAGTCCTTCCTCTAGGACATCTGACGTGACAATTCCACGACAGTTGGCGCCCACTGTGGGGCCCGACGCACGGTGGTGTTGAGTTCTTGGAGGGATAGCTCTCAAGGATCAAGGAGTTGACAATGGTCTGGATGAAAAGGAGCCAGACTGAAAGGATCTACATCAGCTTCAGGTCCATCGGTTCAGATTTTACAATCTATGAGATTTAAGTCAAAGAAGAGCAATTAGGATTACGGTCTGCTCTGCCACCGCCGCAAAGAAGTTGCCACTGGTGGGATTTCTATCGTCTATGCAATGACAACTCCGAGATAAGGAGAGCTGCATGGGCTGGCTCATCTGTGGTATTACTACGTATAAGGGATATTTTTACAGACACACGTAAATCGCCCGGGCTGCGGTAAACCGCCGAGTTCTAGTTGTTCAAACGACCAAAGTCACACTACGACCCGGGACAAGATCCGTCTGAGCTGCCGCCGCAAGGATATAGCTGTGCTTGATCCAGCTTGCCGCCCCGTTGACTTGCTTGCAGCCTCATCTCTGCCCTCGAGTCACGGCCACGCAGTGGTTTGCCTTCACATCCAAACCGGCTTACTGCGTTTGCTGCGGCTGTCTACAAGTCGCCAAGCAGCTTTGTTGTTGCCATGGCCGTACTCCGTTTCTACATACTGTTAATCCGGACCCAAATCCGTCACCAGGACGACCATAGTTGTTCACCCCCGTCAAAGCCGCGGCTCTCCCCCCAGTTTCGCTTTAAATCGCCGAGATCAGCAGAAGTGGTTCTGCCGCAATCAAATATCAGTAGCGTATGATGGGAATCGTACTATTACTGTTATGTCCCATCAAACCAGCGGTGGCACGAAGTACTGTATGCCAATAAGAATATACTTGGATGGGGATGATTCTCGACCACAACGACTGGATGAGGAGTCAAACATGCCAAGCTTCCGCTGTTGCGACTTAACCACGGCCGGCGCGCCGTTCCACAATCACAGTTTCTGCCGGCGCACCACGCCGCCTGAGTTGCTGCGTCGACACGCCGCCCTGGTCCGACCTACCCTCGCTGCGAGTCTTTTTTGGTCAAACTGACCTCTGCGGCCAAAGCTTCCACGGACTTGCGCTGATTAAACCGTCGGGTCAGCAGTACGCCTCCATCTTATGACCCGTTTCTCTCAGCCCGCTCGTCGGTGGCGTGTGACCTGCCCGGGCTGACTCCACTGCTGCACTAAGCCGGCTCCACACAGCAGGGTACGGTTTCAAAGGTGTTCCGCCATCTGATGTGCGCGCCGCTCAAACTGCCGTCGATGCAGGCTGCCACTCCAACCCCCAAGTCGTTGACATGGCCTTTCTGCTTTTGAGCCTATAGCTCCCGCACATGCCAGGTCAACGCTGCACTGACCCTCATTATTGCCTCGTTTCAAGCTGTCGTAGTGGCCGCTCCGTGATTCTACTACACTCGAGCCGCCCCGGACAGGCATTGAGTCACCACATCAACCATCGTTGTTGCTTCTGTTAAACCGCCGCTTCAGACGGCCTCGTCGTTAGTACTCTCCAACAACTATATCAAGTCACTGGTGCCAAACTCGCTGCGTTAAGTCACGGGCGCCCAAATTCAACAGCGGACAAATCATCACCGGCCCACCTCCTTCGCCATGGATCCACTTGCCAGCATCGCTTTCACAATTGTGGCCTCACCTCCAATGTGGGTTGCCTCTGCTGATTGATTTACCGTGAATCACCAAACCTCGCTGCGTGAGTCACCCGCTTCTGCTGTCTAGGGATATCTCAAACTGGCCATGATCGTCTCCGCTATTTCACCAAGTTCACCCATGTTAAGTCGTCGTGGCCTGTCCGTGAATCGTTGTCACCGCCTCAGTTTCAGGGCATGCCTTCATCGTTCCACTTTGAAGCCGCCATTGAACGAGCTGCCGGCGGCCGAAGACCTCCGCCTCTATGTGAGCCGTTGTGCCGGGTTGCTCCTGCTACAGGTCGACCTGCCTCCCCGCCACGCTTGTCTTTCACACTGCCCGCGGCCTCGTGCTCTTTTCTATGGCTGCATCCATTACACCTCGAGCCGCCGAGGGCTTCCTCTGTCGCAAGCTGACCCGCGCCGATATGGCTTTGTCCGCACTTCGAGGTCACCTCAGCCGTACCAACCTGACCTTTGCGCCGGTTGTTGAGTCGCCTTGGACATAGATCACCTCCGCCTCGCCTCTCCAGCCATAGCTGGCCGGCCACCGACGGGCCGCCTTCGCCAAGCCCGCTGGCAAACCGCCCATAGTGCTTTACCACGAGACACGCGGACCTGCTTCAGTCACCTCCGCTGCCGGTTCACTTCTCTGCGTAAGCCGCCGCCGTCTGAGGGCCATCGCTGTTTCATGCCCTCACCACTCCAGCTGCGCGCTCACCTTCATAGTCCCAGCTGACACGTTAAGCCGTCGTCTGCATCAACCACGACTCGGAGAAACAAAGATGGTTTGACCAGAGCGGCCCCAACCTAAACTCCTCTGCCACCACAGGCCACACCTCGCCATCGGGCCTCGACTCGTCTCTGGTTTAAGTCGCCGCCGGGGCTCGACTTGTCTTTGGTTCAAGTCGCCATCGGGTCTCGTTTCGTCTCCGGCTCCAGTCGCTGGGCATGCCTGAGTCGCCTGCTGAGAGTCGCCTGCTGTTTTTTGACTCGCCATCCCTGGCTGTCTCCACCACGGCGCCTCACTCCGTGCTGGGGCGCCGCGCTACTCCAGACCGCTAGCCTTCGTCAGGCTATAACACGCCCTGTAGGCTGGCCTCTTCAAACCGCCGTTGTTCAAAAACGCCTCTGCAGCTGCGACCCACCATGACTAGCCCCGAACCGGTCACACTCGGCCATGTTCTAAGTCGTCGCTCCACCTTCGACGCGGATGAACCAGCCACAGCCGCATCTCTCCAACCCGTCGCTCGAGCCCGCAGCGCTGCTTCTAAGCCGCCCTTGCTGACCTCACCCGAGTCACCGTTGTTCTTGAGCCGCCGCCCCGGCCTCGCCTCATTTTTCCTATGCTGCCTGCCTAAACTGCACAACGGCATCTCTTCGAGAGGCCTTGCCGTCCGCCACAAACCGGTGTTTCTGCCGCCGCGCCACCATGAGCCATCTTCAATACACGCCGCACAGCTCTGAGCCACCGCCTTTGATGCGCGCTGCTGCCGCCGCATTGAGCCGCACCTGAGCTGTCCTTCTGTTGCTACTCCATAAAATGCCTGCTGCCATCGCCAGCCACGTCGCAAGTCGCCGCGATCTTTAGTACTCCCTCTGTAAATTAATATAAGAGTGTTTAGATCACTAAACTAGTAATCTAAACACTCTTATATTAATTTACGGAGGGAGTATGTCTTAAATCACCCTTTGTTGCTGTTTAAGTCACAAAACACCCAGCGGCTGCTGTTACGAACACCTCGTTGCAATAAAGGAGAAAGTGGATGAATCACCATTGAAACTAACTATTCACGGAGGCTATGTACGGATCATCCGTCGTGCTGATAAATCAGGTGATACTCATCTAAGTATATTTTCTTGACACATTGTTTTTTACCAAAGAACAATTACTTTGGTCCACAGTATATTTTGTGCAGGACAATGATTCATGATAAAGGTGGTGCCAGGATATGCCTATGGAGTATGTGTTAGCATCATCATGCGCTAGCGTCCGAACCTACTTGTTGTTGTATGGGTGTGCGCGAGCCGCTGCCCGTGCAGTCTAATCTACATCAACTCGCTAGAACCGCGCATGCGATTGACTTGCCCGTCCGCACTGGTTTATAATGTCGCGGCCGACTCATCTGTCTGCTCCCACGGTCAAACCACCCATGATAGATTTCAGCTTCACCGTCGAGATCATCAATTCCGCGGTGAATAATATTAACTGGCCTGCCATATCAGGTGAAATCCATCCAGTATATTTTTATGTTATATGTTGCTTTCTTTAAAAAGAGCAATGACTCCGGCTTGCAAAGTTATCTAATGCAGGACCCTAAACCGCCATATTGGCGCAACTTTAAGGGCCGTCAGAAAATTTCCGGCTTAAAAAGAAGGATTCCGGTTTAAAATCCGGCTCAAGGAAAAGCTGTCTCCCACAAAGCTTTGAAAGCTCACAATATCCGGTTCGAAATTCCGGTTAAAAAGAATTCATATCTCGTAAGCTCGAGGTCTCAGAAAAATTACACGGACCAAAGAGAGTTTGTTGCAAAGGCACAACTCAAACATAGGCACCCCTTGAGCACAGCTCACAGTATCATTTGGGGGCTTGGTCGTATTCAAACCTTAGCTACACCTCTTGATCCGGCTATCAAGCCAATATTATCATAAGAGCATAGCTCTGGTTATTTTGGTAATCTGTCTATCAAGCCAATATTATCATAAAGGGGCCAAAGAGAGTCTGCTGCACAACACAGCTCAAACATGGGTATCCCTTGAGCACAACTCACAATATCATTTGGGGGCTATGTTTGAACCATAGTCACACCTCTTGATAGGCTTAAAGCCACTAGGGAAATCACTTGGGGGCTTTGGTCGTATCCAAACCATAGCTTATACCCTCTTGATAAGCATAAGGGCACCAGGAAAATCACTTGGGGGCTTGGTTATATCCGAACCATAGCTACACCTCTTGATAGGCATAAGGCCGCCAGGAAAATCACTTGGGAGCTATGGGTTCGAACCATAGTTACACCTCTTGATAGGCATAAGGGCACTAGGGAAGTCACTTGGGGGCTTGGTCATATTCGAACCATAGGTACACCTCGTGATTGGCGCAATGCCACAATTATGACTACTTGGGGGCTCTAGTCGTATCCGCACCATAGCTTAAACCCTCTTGATCATACATATACATCATCATATATTATATCATACGTTGCATCATCATTACATCATCACAACATGTATCATATGTGCATGGATATACCGGTTTATATGACAGGAATCGGTTTTCAAACAAGGTTATGTTATTCAAAATCTTTAATAGCCAACACGGCTGGATTTTATTATGGTTATCAATAACCAGTATTATGATTAAGGTTTTCAAAGTCGCTTTAGCGCAATGACTATCATATTATCAATGGATATGATTTATTCTATAATTGAAGGAATAGTCCCGAGTCGCTGCAGGCTTATGACCCGGCACTTGGGGGCTACATTAGTCAAGTTAGCATTACATCAAATACACAAGTCTCATGTCGCTGCAAGCATGCACCATGACACTTGGGGGCTAATGCAAAGTCATTGTTTGCTCACTTATTGAAGACTTGACTCATCACATAGTAATGAGCCGGCCCTTGGGGGCTACCAATTGCTCCTGTCAACAATTCAAGGTACACAAATTTTCATCTATTATTGAAGGATCCACTCCTCAGTTGGTAAAGAACAAAGCTCTCAACCTTGTGGACGTGGGTTCAAGCCCCATGATGGGGGTTACATCGTATAATGTTATTCTCAATGAAGTATATATGAAGTCCCAACTCAATATTATCTTATTGAGCCGGCCCTTGGGGGCTACATGTTGCTGTTCAAAGTTTAAAAGATTATATTTACAAAGTCCCTGCTCATTATTGCATAATGACCCGGCCCTTGGGGGCTACATATGTGGAATACTCAATTCTGACTAGTGATTAAGATGAACAACCTGGATTTCTTCAAGATTATGATATTTATATTGAAGCAAGTCTTAAGCTGTTGCTATGCTACCGTCTTAAGACTTGGGGGCTACAAGTGATAGGCATATAAGAGGTATATTTTCAAGCTGGATGTTAACTACAAGTATGACCCAGTGCTATCAATATTTATAAAACCGGTGATCTTGGCAATAATAAACCAGCAAGTTTTACATTCTTAAACCGGCTGAAGATCACATGAGGATTTCAAGGACCAATATTTTTGTCAAGTCATTGGGAGCTGAGTCAAAGAAGTTATTCTTCATAATATTTCTCTGTGACAAACCAATGTAAGCAAATTGATTATGAAGCTGGCCTATGACCCGGATTTTCTATAAGGAAATGACAAGAATTTAAAGATGCTCAGGATCAGCTTAACATGGATAAATCCAAATTAAACTGGGAGCTAATGTCGGGGATATACCCCGCGGTATGACTCGGCTGGAGTTGTAAACCAGCTGGGACTTGGTAAACCGGCGGAGAGTTAAGACAGAGAGTCAAGACAGATGGCTAAGACAGACGGTAAACTGGCAGACAGTTAAGACAGATGGCTAAGAAAGACAGTAAACCGGCGAGTGTTAAACCGGCAGAGTTAAGAAAGATGGTAGCACCGGCAGGTGTTAAGTCAATCATAACCCGGCAGACAATGTTAAACCGGCAGACAATCATAACCCGGCAAACAATGTTAAACCGGCAAACGTTAAGAAGCCCAGGAAGGGAAATCAAAATAGTTTAAGTCTTAGTCCGAGATGGACTCTACATGTAACCCGCCCCTTTAACTTATATAAGGAGGGGCAGGGCTCCCCAAAGAGGGACACGCAAACAACAATCTCTAGGGCTAGACACAATTAGAGGAGAGCCGGTTTACGGTGACTCCCTCGTGATGATAATGAGATCTAGCCTCAAACAACATGTAGGGTTGTTACCGGATGATGTTTCCCGGGGCCCGAAGCTGTCTAAATCCTCATCTTGTGTTGTGTTTCTTGATTCCGCTCAACCCCTCTCAAGCTACCACATAGATGCGTTGGCCTCACGACTAAGTCCTTCCGCTAGGACATCTGACATGACAATTCCACGACAAGACCCTCGTATTCAATTGCATCACAGTACACATCCGTGTATAGAAGCAGATTTTTGAGCAATATCCATCCAGTCGAACCACGAAGGACGGCAACAAACTTTTTGAAGATAGCAACAACTTGATAGTTCTTGTAATTCCAAGAGCGGTTTGGAACTTGAGAAATTGCTATCTTCCGTAGACGACAGTCACCATGATCATATTTGAATGTACGTAGATCATCTGTGTGCTCAACCTCAGGGCACTCGGAGATTTTTGGAACTGGAATCCGCTGACGAGTGTACACATTCACAAGTTCCCACTCGCAATTGTACCCAACATAAACAACACAAACTCCATTTGCGCCTGCCCAAGCCTTGCCCTCAAGCGATGGCATCTTAACATCATACGTATCATTATCAAGCGGCATCAACTTGCACAAGGCGAGGCTTCCCTCGTCCCCGCGCCAGTCAGCAGGGTCATGACAAAGAAGATAGGGGAGATCAAACTGCTCCTGGAACCTTGGGTTCCTTGTAATGATGTTATTAGTTGAGTCGAGAATGTTCTTGAATGAACCTGCCATGCTAGCCGAGGTGATGACGTTGCACCAATCAATGAGTTCCCCTACCATGTCATCTTTCAGATCGGGGCAAGTATAATGGGGTCGTTTCCAGCTTGTTCCCTCCATGGAGAAGACGATTGAACAATGACAGAAGGAAGGGTGAAGGCAAATGGAGGAGGGAGGAAGAGTGTGCAACAACATTTCCAAATTGAGAGGGAAAGGCGAAGAGTCGATGGACGGTTGCCAGTATGCCATGGTACACGAAGAGGCGCCCCGGCCTACACATCCTTTCGGAAATTGTACATAAGGTCTCACCGTCATCTCACTGACATGTTGGAATGGGACCACATGTCAACGAAATATCGTGTGTAATTTCTCGTGCAAAATGCGATCTGGCCGCGTTGGCCCGAGTTGCCACATTAGTTATCGACCATTATTTTTTAACATACAATCTGAGTGGATAGCTCCTGTGGCCATCACACATGAGCGGATATATAGGTGGGCTAGGTGGGCAGGCGGCAACAATCTAAGTTCTAAAAGAGTTGATCTCGAAAAAAGAGTTGACCCAATGCTTGGTTTTGTTTGGATTTTCCAACTATGACCATTGGATAGAGTGAACCAATGGCTTACGTTCAAAGTTATTCTCATAGTACTATAGAATGGTATAGGAATGTGGAGAGATTTGGTTGATTTTATATTGTTGAATAATATAAAATATTATGAGTGCAGACGCTCCACCCCGGGGTTTGTAGCTCCTTCTCGGTCGTCGGGAATCTATGTTCTTCCACTCTTTCGTTTAAGACATGAGCTTTGTTCATCCTGTTGCCGGCACGCGGGACCTCTATATGCTTCCATTTTACAAAATCATGCTATATGCCTCCATGACATGGGGGACATCTAGCATCAAGGTGCCGTGTCATGCAGGAAAATGGAGATATGCAGTGCGTAAGTGAGTCGTGCACTTCGATGGCACCTAGTACTACGTAATATTTTTTCTCCTCGATGGCACGTGAATAGTGCATGTACTCAATGATATAGCACGGGATGGTAGCCATGGACATGGTCGGCCCTTTTTTAGAGAGTACTAATAAATATATAACTTTGATGTGTCCCGTCAACTCACATAACGATGAGATGCTTGCTTACTACACCTTCTCCCTCGCCAACACGTGCGCGGTGGCTCGCAGCACGAGGAGAAACTTTTGCTTACAAGCGGTGGACGTGCAGGAGTTCATTTGGTGTCAGATTTCCAGAAGTAGTACCATCATTATTGTTCGACTTCTGGAAGAGGAGAAGAGCTAAGCGCAAGGTCACCTACTAACCTAGTACAATACTACTATAGCCAAAGTTGGTCCACCTTTTTAGAGCATGGTTAATTAATATAGGCGGCTTTGTAGCGGCACATCATTTAGAGCAAGTACTCTCTTTGTAGGATCAAAGGAAGTGAAACAAAAGTTGGAGTGGATGCTAGATTGCCAACTAAAACATGATTACATAGGGAAAAAATCCTATAGCATTATATCCTTTGAATCAAACGACCAATGTAGGAAAATTATGAGGGGGGTCTCTCCAACAGTGTTCCTCGGCTGGCACCTAGCATCACTGTGGTCGAACTTGGAGTCATTCATCTGGTACACGTGGCATCTCAGATCTGGTACTCCAATATTAGGTTGGCTCTATGTGATGAGGCAACTTCATATACTAACCGGATGCTGGCTATACTACTATGGTACTCACACTCCAAGAAGTGACTCGAAAACCATTCATAAATTGAGTCTATAACACGCATTTGCAAATGTACCATTCGTTACATACAACAAGTCATCAACACACAACGACAATGATGATACATGTTGGATTATAGATTATTTCCAACAAAACGTTCTAGTAAATACTAAAGTTTTCATCACACAACAAATAACAAGAAATGAAATGAACTTCAACTCAACCAATCCTCGGCGTTGGAAACACTTGCTTTGAACCATAGGTGCTCTGGGAAGGGCCAGCTATTGTCAATATCAAGAGCAATGCAGGACTGATCATCCAGGCTGAAGCGGCATATATCAGGACCAGGTAGGGAACCACCGCAATGTCCAAGGTATAGATACAGTTGCTTCTCATAAATGGTAGTAACGTTGTGTCAACAGCAGCTGGATCACCTTTCACCATCATTAGATAGTTTTGTCCAAGGAAGAGCGAGTTTTCTCCAAGACTATCAATATTGTACTAGGGAGAAGGTGTTGGCACTAGCACACTAGTATCCATCCCGAATACCCTGCAACGGGTGTTGGAATAGGTCCAGAGAGGGTGACCATGGGAGAGAACACCTTCTACCTCAGTAGTAATAATCACAGTGCACTGTATACAAACAAGAAGAGGTGATCCATTAGAACTAGTTGCCAGGCGCCACTGAGTATATAAGTTCTGCTCGTCCTCATGCTCGTGATCATCACTATCGTCATCTCCCCCTTGGTTATAAAAGTTTTCAACTATAGGTGGTGGAATGTTCATAGGACCATGGAAACACAAGAAGAAGGTTAATTACTAAAGGGAAACTTGCTAACCCGCATGCACGTGGATGAAACAATTATAATTACGGTGGAAGGCAAACGTACCGAAACTACAAGGATCCCATGCAAAAACAATGCCACGAGTGGTGGCAGCAAACACAAGATCCTCGTATTCAATTGCATCATAATACTCATTCGTGTACATAAACTGGTTTTTGAGCAATATCCATGGACGAACCGTGGAATCAGTAAGGAAGGCAACAAGCTTGTCGAAGATAGCAACAACTTCATAGTTCTTGTAATTCCAAGAGTGGTTGGGAACTCGACAAATTGCTATATTCCGTAGATGACAGTCACCATGATCATATTTGAAAGTACATAGATCATCTGTGTGCTCAACCTCAGGGCACTCTGTGATTTTTGGAAGTGGAATCCACTGACGAGTGTACACATTCACAAGTTCCCACTCGCAATTGTACCCAATATAAACAACCCAATCTCCATTTGCGCCAGCCCAGGCCTTACCCTGAAGCGATGGCATCTTGACATCACATGTATCATTATCAAGCGGCATCAACTTGCACAAGGCGAGGCCTCCGTCGTCCGCACCCTTGTGAACAGGCTTATAGCGAAGCAGATAAGGGAGATCAAACTGCTCTTGGACCCTTGGGTTCCTTGTAATGATGTTATTAGTTCAGTCGAGAATGTTCTTGAACGAACCTGCCATGCTAGCCGAGGTGATGACGTCGCACTGATCAATGAGTTCCCCCACCACATCATCTTTCAGATCGGGGCAATAATAACAGGGTCATTTCTGGCTTGTTCCCTCCATGGAGAAGATGATCGAACAACGGCAGAAGGAAGGGTGAAGGCAAATGGAGGAGGGAGGAAGAGCATGCGACAACAATTCCAAATCGAGAGGGAAAGGGGAAGAGTCGGTGAACGGTTACCAGTTTGCCACGGTACACGAAGAGGTGCCCCTGCCTACATGTCCTTTCGAAAATTGTACAAAAGGACTCACCGTCGTCTCACTAACATGTTGGAACGGGACCACATGTCAACGAAACATGGTGTGTGATTTCTCGTGCAAAATGCGATCTGGCCGCGTTGGCCCGAAGTGCCGTATTATTTCTCGACTTTATTTTTTTAATGGCGTGCCGCTCAGTTTTGAAGCCCGACTAACTGTTACTGTTTGCAGAGAAAATATAAACTACTCTACCACTACTCCACCTCTAGTACTAGTAGTATAAAAAAGATATATAGGCTGGAGCTTTAGAGGTTTCTTGCTAAGGGCTGCCCACTTGCTTCTCACACTATCACCCTCTCTCCAAATCTAAAAAATACAACGTCTCTCTCCCTCCTCGTCGATGGTCACAGATCCGCCGGGGAAGAAAAGGATGTGCAACATTGACGCACTCGTCGGCGGCGAGCGAGGTCACGCACTGACGACAAGGCCGTCCTCTCAGACCTAGCGCCCGCACGGGGTGGCCTCCATCCCCAAGCTCACTGTCATAGTGCGTGCGGAGGACGACGACCACGAGCGAAGCCACTTCCCGCCGACCCTCGGGTATGCTATCTCTTTTCGAACCATACCCTTGTTCAATTGCCCCATCTGCCATGTCGCTGCATGTGGATCTTTTTCCACTCCACCATCTTCCCAATTTGCTATCCTCTGCTCTGCTGGTCACGCAGAAGAAAACCTTAATTTGCACTAGTAAAGGAAACCCTACTTCATGCAGACTAATCCATCTCTGGGTTGAATAAGGAAAGGAAGGGAGACTATACTGTCCAAGAGAGTAGGCATCGAACCCACATCTAGGTTGAAAAGGGGAAAATCAGTAGCTAAGGAACAAGTCTCGTGTCTCTTGGTTGAAGAAGGGTAGAAAGGCATGACAATGCTATAGAGAATGACCAGGTCGATTGGTTTGTTGTCCTCACATGGGAAAAAGGTGGCTAAACATAACAAAAATGGGGCGTAATCCACATATGCTGCATGGATATTTGTTGCTCTGGGCAACCATACCTCCCACACCACTCTATGCGTCTGTGGAGGTACATCATACTAGTGCGCCCACTGTCCAAATGGGCCTCCCATGCTCTTATTGCCACTTTTTTGCTGTTAATATAACGCCAGCAGTCAAGTCAAGCAATGCTACTGCTAAAGTGATGCCACATTTTACTAATGCCGCACTTAGTCTAATGCCACCGATCAATTTAAGCAATGCCATTTAATGTCACAGGATTATTTCAGGGTTAGCTGTTAATTGTGGATGTATTGAAGATTTAGCAGCTAAGGCATTCTAATGCTGTTGCACAGCCAGTATACCAACGATGAAACTTGTTACTACCTTCAGATTTTTGCACTGTTAATGCTTATAGATTACATACCTCACTTTCATGAGACAAGTTAATTTTTTTTGTACAGTGTCACCAAAATGCCAAGGTGCTGATGTCATTTTATTTTGGTTAAACTGCACAAAAAGTTATGAAGACAAGAGGAAAGGTCAAGTGTGGGCACCTCCTCGTTCGGCTGTTCTCTTGATTCGTTCGAATCAAGTTTTTATGTTTGATCGATTAGCAAGATTGGGATAGAAATTTTTAAGGTCCCCCCGAGTTCGAAATGATATTTACCTTGGAGGTACATGGTTTGCAATTTTTTATACTGTCATTAGTTAATAATGCTAGTTACCTTCAGACTTTTATATTTGGTTTAATGCTCATGCACAGGTAGTATACCAATGTTGAAACGTGTTACCTGTACATTTTGTATTGTTAATGCTTATAGAAATCTTCCAATGCCAGAGTTTATTGAAATCTGTTCAGTAAACCCATTGTACTGTACCCTGTAATAAAATAACTACTCTAATGTTGCACTAGCCACTGGATTAGTGTATATTTGTAGTATTCGAAATTTCGAATGGTGTTGCATTAGCGTATGGACATAAATAAAGTGTGGCAAGCTTTCCCAGATAGGTGCTCAAGAAAACTACTACCTATTTTTCTAAATACTAGACGTTTGGGTACTTTAAACTGAACCGCGAAAACGTCTTATATTAAGGAACAGAGGGTGTAGAGTTCACTCAAATTATCCCGGTAAAGCTAGTCACACCTTTGTTAAAATTAATGTTCATTATGTTATCAGATGAGGTCTGTAAGTTTGTCTCTAATGCCTGTCAACTACATACCTGACATCATGATGTAATGTTAAGCCATTTCCTTTTGTACAGTGTCACTGAATTGTCAAGGCGGTGATGGCATTTTATTTTAGTGGAACTGCACAAAAAGTCCAACTGGTTCAACATTAGGAGCATGTTTTCTTCCAAACCTTTGTATCCAATTGGTGGCACTATGAGCTGTTCATTAAGATGGTACATGGTTTGCTACTATCTTGCTACTCTTTTTGTACTGTCATTAGATAGTAATACTAGTGGTTTTCATGTGAATTTATTGGCAGGGTGGACCTAAATTGGAGGTGCGGGACATGATTCAATGATTGGATGCTCAATTTCAGTTGTATCGATTTCACCTCTTCCATCACAGCGAACATGGATATCCTTGGTCTGATGAAGAATAGGTGCTATATTTCTGCTCTGAAGAAGCAATTCAATTCAGTATGAAATTGTCCAAGGCAAAACATGACTGTATCAAATTGTCCAGTGCAAAACATGACAGATGCTAAGCGAAAGAGGCATGTTTAAACCCAAAATACAAGGTGGGGTATATGTTTACTAGCTGCTTGATATTTGTGCAGACAAAGATGTCTGCCCGTTGCTATTTGGCAAACACACGAAGTGACCGCAATTTTGGTTGAACTGCACAAGAGAATAGTATAGTCACTGCATGCAGTGCCATTTGAAAATAGACACAGAAACAAGGTCAAAAAAATAGACACGGAAAGATTGGATAGTCACTTCATGGACTGTAGAAAAGTAGTATTGTAATATTTATTGGCCAACACTAGGTGCTTCATTGCTTTGGTCTCATTATACAATGGGCATCATTTTGCCTAAGTTAAAGTTTGCATTCCGAAAATAGTCTCGTCGCGTGATCGAGAGAAGACCAAATCATATTGTAATGTATGTTCCTCCATCATGTGTGGTTCATTCTCATGGTTCCAGCTGTTGGTGAAACCACTTACGTTTGCAAGAGGAATTGTAGACTTCACAAACAAATTTGTCTTTCAGTCGATACTGAATGTTGGCCAAGAGAAGCATCCATGTTAGTAGGAAGAACATATGTTTTTTCTAGATCTTTTCTTTTGGAGCTACATATTTGTATATGATCTGTGAATCATTGAGATACATTAACATGTTGATCTTATGTATGGGAATCGTACTAGTTGGTTTTAGTTGTGGCTGATCTTTGCTTTTGAAGCTACATATTTGTATATCATCTATGAATCATTGAGATGCATTAACAGTTCCTTATATTTGTTCGCTCAGTGTTTACAAGTTACTGATCAATCACTAGCTAGCCTACTAATGCGCTCCTGGCAGTTTTAGTTGGGACGCAGGATCCGAAGTGGCAGTTTTTTGAAGAAACTGACAAGCTGCTCTGAAGAAAATGCCATGCGAATCTGAAGAAACTGCCAGTGAAAACATTCGCAAATGCCTTATCTCCCAGCTAAATTTCATCAACTAATGCCCTCGGCTGCGACTTGTTGCATGCTGCTCCGCGTACTGGCTGCGAGTGATTTTGAGTGCCTGCATGCAGCCAGTCATAATTAAGGCAGCTAACTGATGCGAAAAAATGCGCTTTAATTGTTGCGGGCCTTTTAAATCCGTTGAATCATTATTGACAAGGAGGGACATGATTCAAGTGCACTCGTTTGACCGTCGTGCTGGCGTGCGACCCAGCATGGACGGGATGGGACGACACAGTCAGAATTTTAGTTTCTCTAGTTTTCCACGGCAAGCTGGCGCGCTAAGCCATGCCTGCTTAATTATGCATTGAATTCCGATGACCTTCGCGCTACCTTCCGCCTATAAGTATTGTTTCCCGGCCTTCTATGGTGGCACCATGATCCAACTCGCCCTATACTCATAAGCCCCCACCGGCCCGACGTCGCTTGCCACTTATCCTCGCTCTCGCCACGTCCGCCATGCCCCCACCCGCCCGCGATAGGCGAGGCCAGAGGCGGTCACTGCCGGAACTAGTGTTCAGTTTTTCACCGGAAGGCAGACCGAGGGAGGAGGCATTCTATCGGTCTTTAGATGGCAATGCGGAGATCAAGGACTTGTTGGAGGGCGACCACCTGGCGGAGGAGCAGGAGTTGTTGGAGCGCGACCGCTTGGCAGAGGAGCAGCGTATCTCCGATTTGCGTCACCAGCGGGACATGGAGCAGCAACGCACTGATGCTCTGAGTCACGAGCAGAGCACCCACAACTGGGCCGACTACGTGGAGGCCGGCGCCCGGCAAATAACCCTGGAGGCTGTCGGGCACGCACGTGTTCGCGACGTCGATTTTTACTACCAGCTCGTCAAGTGGGTTTCCCGCTTAGAAGCCGAAGCTTCGGTGGACCACGCTGGCATGGAAAGGGCCAACGCGCGTGAGCAACGCGCCCTATCGCACCTCTGGCAAGTCCGAGGTGAGGCGGAGGACGCCGGTGCTAGCGTTTAGCGTGTAATGCAGATGGCGGTCGGCATCGTCTAGTTAGCTAAGAGTAAGTTAGTACTTGTACGCTACTAGAGTATTAATGGGAGTAGATAGTTAACTTCGCTATGATGGTTGTCAATGTGGAAGTTCAGTACTCTATATGTGGATCAGACCTGTTACTTTGCTCGGAATGTTGAACTTTCCATTTGAACGTATGGAATGGGCTGTTATTTTTTTAAATGGGTTGTATTTGTCCTCCACGGGTTTAGAGGCTGACTTGTGGGCCTACCAAGTTGACGCGTACACAATTAGGAGATGATTGTACGTGGAGAGGATGACAGCAGGGACCCACCAAGGTCATGGCAGTACGCAAGCAAGTGCCTCCTTATTTCAAGCCAATAAAAAAATGGCTCCTCCTAATGGATTTCTGACATCTGGGTCCCATGCCATTGTCAACGTAGTTAATAAAGGAGATAATTGCATAACGAGCGGCTGATACCAGGGACCCAGCAGCTCGCCTAGTTATTTTTGTTTTGGGTTAATTTGATAAATGCCACTCGAAATCTGGTGTTTCTGAGAAATGCCACTGCATTTTCCAAACTTTGAAAAATGCCATTTCATGCCATTTCCAGTGGCATTTTTCGAAGTCTGGAGTGGCGTTTTTCAAAGTTTGCAAATTGCAGTGGTGTTTTCCAAAGTTTGCAAAAATTGCAGTGGCATTTTCAAAGTTTGGAAATTGCAGTGGCATTTTTATGAATCGCCATAATTGTAGTGGCATTTATCTAATTTGTTTTTGAGATAGAAGCCGGGTGTCAACTAGGCTATGCAGTCCACTCTGGCCTATCTAGACAGCCTTCTCTTTTATGTTTACCACAAACCAGCCCAGTAGTTTTTTTTCTTTCTGAAAATGGCTAGCCCAGTTTTTTTGTGATTTCCCAAGTAAGTCACTTTGTCAGGCCTGTTGGGCTGCAAATCTTTCAAGACGAGGAGAGCTTCATTCGGCTGGACGAGAAAATGGCCTATCAGTAATGAGAAATGGGCTATACATTTTTAAAACACATCAAACCGACAATTAGTTTCCAATTTCTTTTTTCATTTCGAGATTTTAAATTGCATTAATTTTTATGCATGGACAATTTGTTGGATTTTATATTGATATACATTTATTTTTAAAATCAGTTTGAATGTGACTTGAAATTTCGGGATTAAAAACAGTTCGGACCGCACCGAAACATGCAAAATTTCATATAATTTTTTAACCGTGGCCACAATATGGGATGTAATGCAAACAAAAAGAATATGGGCTCCAAAAAAACCTTAAGAATTAGCAAATGGGCTGTAAATTATGAGAAATAATGGCAGATGGGATGTATGCTGTTTTCCAAAGATTTGAGGCTTTCCTAAAAAAAGGTTGACGCACAAGCAGTGACTGTTGGATGTCCATCCAACGGCCGTCGTACTTCTGCAATCTCTGCTCTTCCTGCTCAAGCCGATCAAACAAGCACCGGGGGGGACTGCCTGCTCCCTCCTCCCCATGGCCGGCTGTGCTGCCGCGCAGGCCTCACCACCCCACCGTACTCCCATCGCTGGCCTAGTCATCCCTCTACTCACCCACACCTATTGTTATTCTCCGGCGACCGCAGAAAAACCAGTAAACCCTCGTACAGTCGTACTCCCCTCCGCGTGGGAAACAACTGCCGAGTCTTCCCTGCCTCCGTGTCGTCCCCTTCCTAGGCCTCGTCGTCGTCTGCCGCCCTGGTGCTCTCGGCGCGGCCTGGTCAACGTGGTCAACGACCAACATGCATCTGAAGTGGACTGTACGTGGAGAGGCTGACAGCTGGGTCCACGGCCGCACCAAGGAAATGCCTCCTTATTACGTGCAAAATAATGATTCCTCCACCTGACATCTGGGACCCACCGAAAGGGCCTCTGTATTTTGCGAAAAAAACGTTACCGCCGCTGACAGCTCAGACCCACCATCTATATCTTCGCACGCAAGGAAGTGTGTCCTTATTACGTAGAAAAAATGAATACTCCCCCTGCTAGCTGGGACCCAGTATAGTGGGAGGCTGACTTGTGGGCCAACTAAGTTGATGGGGATGGAGGGCTTTGTCAACTTAGTCAATATGCACGATTCTAGGTCGAGTGACTGTACGATGTCCATCCAACGGCTGTAGTGCTTCTTCAACCTCTGGTCTTCATGCTCCAGCCGCCCAAACCAGTGCCGGCCGTGCCTCATGCTCCTGCCTCCCATGGCCAGCTGCGATGCGGCAGAGGCCTCACCGCCCCCTACTACTCCCACCGCTGGCCAGGCCATCCCTCTACTCACCCACACCCCCTATTATTCTGCGGCAACAGCAGCCTGACACCGCAGCGAACCAGTAAACCCTCATACTCCTCTACACGTGGGCATCCACTGTCGCGTCTTCCCTGGCTCCGCGTCGTCCCCTTCCTAGGCCTCGCCGTCATCGACCGCCCTGGTGCTCTCGGCGCGGTGTGGTCAACGTGGTCAAGGAACAACTTCCATCAAAAGAGTACTGTACGTGGAGAGGCTGGCAGCTGGGTCCACGGCAGCCGCAAGGAAGTGCCTCCTTATTACGCGAAAAATAATTATTCCTCCACCTGACAGTAGGGACCCACCGGACGGGCCACCGTATTTGGAGAAAAAAATGTTTCCCCCTGACTGCTGGGACCCACTGGACAGGCCACCGTATTTCGCAAAAAAACGTTCCCCGCTGTCAGCTCGGACCCACCGCAAGTGCCGCCTTATTACGCACAAAAAAATGAATACTCCCCATGCTAGTGGGACCCACCTTGGTGGGTGGCTGACTTGTGGGCCTACTAAGTTGACGGGGACGGAGTGCTTTGTCAACTTAGTCAATATGAACGATTCTAGCTCTAGTGACCATACGATGTCCATCCAATGGCTGTAGTGCTTCTTCAACCTCTGGTCTTCTTGCTCCAGCCGCCCAAAGCAGCGCCGGTCGTGCTGCATGCTCCTACCTCCCGTGGCGGGATGTGCTGCCGCGGAGGCCTCACCGCCCCCTACTATTCCCACCGCTAGCCAGGTCCTACGGCGACGGCAGCTTCACACCGCAGCCGAACCAGTGAACCCTCGTACTCCTCTCCGCGCGGGCTTCCACTGCCGCGTCTTCCCCGGCTCCGCGTCGTCCCCTTCCTAGGCCTCGTCGTCATCCACCGCCCTGGAGCTCTCGGCACGGCGTGGTCAACATGGTCAAGGAACGGCTTCCATCGGACCTGGACTGTACGTGGAGAGGCTGACAGCTCGGTCCACGGCCGTAGCAAGGAAGTGCCTCCTTATTACGCGCAAAATAATTATTCCTCCACCGGACAGCAGGGACCCACCGGACGGGCCACCATATTTCATGAAATAAGGTTTTCCCTGACTACTGGGACCCACTAGCTACATCTTCACACGCAAGGAAATGCGTCCGGGCAAAAAAACGCCTGATTGCTGGGACCCACCAGCTACATCTCGCACGCAAGGAAGTGCCTGACAGTCGGGACCCACCTGGTCGAAGCGTACGTAGCATTGTCATTCTGGTCGCAAACGTGTACGTACATATTGGTCGATGTAGAGGCGCGCACGTGTCGTAGTAGAGGCGCGCACGTAGCATGTACACGTATGTACAGCAGCCAGTGTGCAAGAAAGAAAATACGGCCACGTACGTACATACGGGTAGGGTCTCAAACGCCTACTCGCGCATACGTACGGCTAGGGCTCGTGTACATGGCTGGGTCGGAATGGAGAAACAACGTCGTCATCGTGTTCATGGGGAGCCAACCAGCTGGGTCGGAATGGAATGCGTCGTCGTGTTCATCGGGAGGGCTTGGAAGGAACATCCGATGGAAACGAGGCCTGGCGTACCGCAGAACGGTGGAAACGGCCTTGTGCTCGATCGGCCATGTTCGAAACGGGATCCTATTCATTAGGAGGGGTCTGGCATACTGCAAAACGGAGGAAACATACCTCCTACTGTCAAAACGGGGGTCATGTTGATCAGGAGGGGTGTGGCGTACCGCAAAACGGAGGAAATGGACATGTGTTGGACCGCTACGGTCGAAACGGCGGTCCTGTTGATCAGGAGGGGTGTGGCGTACCGCAAAACGGGACTCTACGGGACACTGTTCATCTCCACTGTCGACCCCCTCCAGCCTCCACCGGCTACTGTTCATCCACTATCTACCTCCTCCAGCCTCCACCTGCGACTGTTCATCCACGGGCTCCTGTTCATCCAGCCTCCACCGCACGCTACTCCATCGGCTACTGTTCAACCAGCCCTCTCCACGGGCTCCTGTTCAACCACCCCTCCGTGGGCTACTTTTCATCTAGCCCTCCACCGTCTACTGTTCATCCTGCCCTCCACGGGGTGGTCCTGTTCATCCAGGCCTCCACGGGGTCCTGTTCATCCAGCCCCAACCGGCTCGATCGATCGGGGTCCTGTTCATCCAGAGGCAACACCACGGGGTCCTATTCATCCACCCCCACCGGGAACTGTTCATCCAACCCCCCCAGCAATGCTCACTGTTCATCCAGAGGCAACACCGCAGGGTCCTGTTCATCCACCCCCACCAGGAACTGTTCATCCAAACCCCCCAGCAACACTCACTGTTCATCCAGAGGCAGCATCGACCGGCTTCAGTTAGTAGCAGTAGCCATCGATCGATCGCTCGGGTTCAGTTAACAGCCATCGACCGATCGCTCAGGTTCAGTAACGCGTAGCCTGCAGTGCAATCGCTCGGGTTCAGTTAGAGCCCAACGCCTCGCACCCACGCGCGTGGGTGTACGAGAGAAACGCGCATCGCTCGGCCCCGACCACCCACCGTAACCGGGAACACCCCAATATTTTCCTCGCCCTCGCTTCTACCATGGTTTTTTCCGTCATGGACGGCCCAAAGAATGTCATGCACCTGCATCTCCGGCCCGCCCAGGACGAAAAGCCCATTTTCTATCATGACTTTTTGTCATAGAAGTAGGACCCCACCACATCTATGATGATACCAGGTTTTGTCACAATTATCGTCATAGAAGTGTCATAAGTATGACAGAAAAAATTTCGTTCGGCCCAAAATGTCATGAATATCTTTTTTTTGTAGTGTATCATAGCCGTCGGGTTAAAACTAGGACCTTTCAAGAAGGATTTGGTGCTCCGGCTCATCCAAGATCAAACTAACATGCACAAGCTATCCCCACCTTGGGAAGGGCCCTTTGTGGTCAGCAAAAATCTGAACAAGGGTCATACTACCTTATTGATGTTCGAGACCACAAGGACTCACGTACGTCGGAGGAGGAGACCCGTCGGCCGTGGAATATCGCTCATCTTCGGCCTTATTACACCTGAGCCACCGGCTCTTGTGATGTACATATTTCTATCAATGTATATATTATGACTAGTATAATAAAGTCGGCATCCTGGATATTTCAGGGCCTTTGTCATTTCATTTTAGAGAATCTGAGTCTTTATTGTCTCTTCATAAGATCACTTGGGGGCTTCCTGCTTATTGAGCATACCTATGACTTCCCTCTTGATCCGGCTTGTATGCCTTGATTACAAATTACTTGGGGCTTCCTACTAATTGAGCATAGCTATGACTACCCTACTAATCCGGCTCACACGCCAGGTGTATTACTTGGGGCTCCTTGCTAATGAACAACAGCTTTGTTGTCCCTTGTAATAGGCTTAGACGCCAGGTGTATTCACTAAAAAACCGAGTTATCCTGCCTTTTGTTTGCCTGCCACTCCGACCAGGTAATCCTAGAATGACTCGCCGTACTCTTGACAATCAATCTTCTAAAAAGACCTTGAATTTGTCAAAGTTAAAACAGGGGTTGGTCATGTGAGGTCCGGCTTACGGGTTTGAATTAAGGTTTAACTCAATGGCTGTGCAGCCCTTGAATAGAATTGACATTAAGGCTTGGAAGCCTATGAACGCCTTATTTTTTTGGTTTATATTGGATTTGAGCCTTTTTTGAGGTTTATGTTTGTACCATATTGATATATGGTGGAAAAATGATTAGGGACATGTTGCCTTGATCCTTATGATTCATATTTGAATATATCCAGTGTTTTGTTAACCCGGCCTGGCTTTGGATGTTAAGTCGCCAGTGAGTGATGATTATGTGCTTGGAGTTCCGCACTCTATGTTTTGGGATGTTACCCTTTGCTGTCTATGGCATTGTAAGCCGGTAGTATGAATAAATTGCATAGGGCGTTGCGCTCTGATTTTTTGGGTTGTTAGCCTTATTACGTGCGATGTTGTAAGCCGACAATATGGACAAATATCACAGATATGATATTTACTTTGTTATGATTATATGATGTTTTGATAAATCCACCCTAGTTATGGACGATAGTCACTAGTGGATTTTATATGGGGCATTATGACCCGCCTTGGGGTAAACTGCCAGGGAACCTGCTTTCTGTTTAACTGCAGGGCTTGTGACAACATGATTAGCAAGGTTGACAATGATCATGAGCATCAACATTGGATCTTCAAATCAGATCGAACGACTCATAAGTGTTATGCAAATAAACACGCACGATGGCGTGGCAGATCATGGTTTTTCAACTAGCCTATTACAAGGCATCATGCGTCCCAAAAGAATAAGTGTTTTGAGACACACGACATCCAAATGTTGTGGTTGATAAACCGGCTCATGGATCAAGATTCCTGGTCTTGGCGGGTCGAGGCTTCCGGGTCATCTTGCACCGGTTCATCATCTTCTTCTTCATCTGTTGGCTGGAAGTAAGATGTTGTCAGGACCCCGACTCGATGTCACATCGATCTAGCTGGTAACACCTCATATCACTTTGCGGCCTCACGCACGGTATTCCCACGGGTGTCGTCTTACCTTTTTCCCGGGACCGTTTGCGCCTTTTGGCTCACGTATATGATAGTGTCGCTAGCATCCATATGATAAAGAGCCCGGGCTGACATGACTAGTCGTAAACCCAAAGTGGCACAGACTTACAGGGACAGGCATCCATGACCCAGCTTCGAACGTGTCGGTCATCAGCAAGTGGGTCCGGGCTGTAGCACTGGGCTAGCAGGACTCCGGTAAACCGGGCTGTAGCGGGCTAACAGGACTCCGGTACTCAAAGCGTGACATTTCCCCGAAGGGACAGACACAGGAACGAAGAAGGACACATGCCGGCCAGCCTAAGTGTTCCAGAGCAGTAGCAAGCTACCATGGCTCAGCGGTAACACTAGGAGACATTTCCCGGTAAGAGAGGCTACTAAAGATAAACAACTAGATGGTCAGATCCCACACATACCAAGCATTTCAATCATACACACAATATGCTCGATATGTGCAAATACAACGAAGCATCACAACATGACTCTACGACACAAGTACTTTATTTAGGGCTCAGCGAGCCATACATAACATACACACAAAGGTACGGGTCTCACGACCCAACATACAAGTTCATACAGTCATACAAGCCAACAGCGGAAGTAACTTGTCTGAGTACAGACAACTAGTAAAATAAAAGAGGCTTGGAAAGCCTGACTATACTATGTGGTCCTTCACAAGCTCAGGGTCACCACCTGGGTCTTTAGCCTACTCGTTGATGTCAACGTCTACATAGAACCCATCAGAAGGGGTTGCAGCGTCTTCTGTAAAATGTAGATTATAGCAACATGAGTACAAAGGTACTCAGCAAGACTTACATCAGATCCTACATACATGCATAGTATCAAGAAGGGTTGGTGGAGTTATTGCAGCAAGCCAGCTTTGACTCTTGGCTAGACTATCCTACGATACTCCATTTGAAATAGTTTTGCGCACACGAGTCCACTATTCACCACTTCAATACACTACCGAGGATCCACCTCCGTCTTCCTACGGAAGAGCCATCCTCGGCACTCACACTTATCTTGAGGCTTTTAGTAGTTTCCATTTACTTGTCTATGAACTGTATAGGCAACCAAGTAGTCCTTTACCGCGGACGCGGCTATTCGAATAGATCATGTTAACCCTGCAGGGGGTACTTCTTCATACACGCTCTCACCACTTATCGTCGTTTACACGACATGTACTCGGCAACCTTCAAGCGGAAGCCCAACGTGGGTGTCGGCCACGACCTACCTAATCACCTAAGCTCCAGTCCAGGTTTATCGCCTATTCAGGTTCCATCCGCAGGGAGTCCGGCCGAGGTTTCCCATACGGCCCCGAACGATGTGAACAGGGTTCCCGAGATACCTAACGGGTATTCGGTACACCCGGCCACGTACCTACCGCATCACAGCCCACCCCTACGGTCAGCGCTGTCCACGGCCTCCAGTAGGCTACAAACACCAGAAACTACTTGCAACTCCCGGACGGAGAACTAGGGTGAATAAGAAGTCGAGAGGGTCCATTGGTTTCGGGCCCAATGCATGGTAGTAGCTGATTCTTAAATCACACATACAGATCTCAGTGCTTAAGGTCGGCTTCAATGAAACAACCCACCATGTACTCCTACATGGCCTCTCATCGATACCTTTACCAAATCGTGTTCACCACACCACTCTCATTACCGACATAATCATTTCACTCTAGCCCATCACCCAGATGAACCAGACCTGACACGACTCTAAGCATAGCAGGCATAGCAAGGTAGGAACAACACATACATATGGCTCAATCAACTCCTACACATGCTAGTGGGTTTCATCTAGTTACTGTGGCAATGACAGGTCATGCAGAGGAAATGGGTTCAACTACCGCAGCACACAGCAGTTTGAATCGCGTTGTCTTAATGCAGTAAAAGAGAGCAGGAGCGAGAACATGGGATTGTATCGATATGATCAAATGGTTGGTTGCTTGCCTGATGGTTCGTTGCACGGATACGGTTCTTCGTTAGGGTAATCACGGTACTCCTCGGGGACAGATCCTGTCGCAAGGGATAACGATACACAGGCATCACCAAACAATGTGCAACAATATGATGCATGCATGAAACATGGCAATATGAGTGTGTTGGGCTAATGCAACTAAAACCAGATGTGTTTGAGCAAATTTGAATCAAAGATTCAATTTCAAATTCAAATATGGCCTTTTAAAGTGCCTTTTCTTGTTCTGATTGAAACATCAAGTTAACTTGTTTGATCATGCATGAAAATAGTACAGATGGATAGATTGGATTTTTCTGATCATTTTTCATATATTATTTGTCCAATTTGGAGTTACAGAATAAAAGTTATGAATTTTTGAAGTTTAAATAATATTCTGGAATTTCCTGATTTAATTTAAATCCAGAAATATCATTTACTGCGTCAGCCTGACATCACAGTGACATCAGCAGGTCAACAGGGCTGGCTCGGGTCAAACCTGACGTGTGGGGTCCACACGTCAGTGTCACAGGGGCTAATCCCGCGTTGACCCGGGGCTGGTTAGCTTTGACTAAGCCCTGGGGCCCACTGTCAGTGTCAGGGGGTGGTGGATTAGTGGTTAATCATCTAGGCCACGTCAGCTCGCCGGAGTTCTGGCCGGCGGCGACCAACAGTGCGGCGGCGATAGTGGTTTTGGTCGTTTCGGCCACCAAATGGAACGTGGCGACCACCGGAGTGAAGCTGAGGACGACCCGCGGCTCTTGGCGGAGTCCGTTGGGGTCGGGGTGGCCGGAGTCGACGCCGGCGACGACTTTGGCGGCCACCGAGGTTCGGTCGGAGGTGAACTTGGTGCTAGAGGGTTCGGTGAGGCTCGTGGAGTGGCTAGCTAGGTGCTGTGGAACGCGGTGAGCAAGATGGACACCATCTTGTGGCCGGAGGATGACCGGGAGCACGTCGGCGACGAGGTCCACGGCGGTGGGTGCGGTTGAGCTTCCGGGAGGTAGCTACACGGCTCGGGAGCAAGAACGGAAGGGAGGGGAAGATGGCTGAGCTCACAGTGAGTGCGACGGAGTCCTTGGTGCGGTCGGAGATGGACCGGAGCGACGTCGGCGTTGAAGGGGATCTCCGGCGACGGTGAGCTCGGGCGAGGTCGGTGCGGTGGTCTCGGGCGTTGCGAGCGCTCGGGGCTCGGCTGCTCGATGAAGTGGACGGCGGCGAAGCTCCTGGACACGGTGAGACGGCGTGGAGACGACGGGGAGCACGGCTACGACGGTGGTGCGGCGATGGTGGCGTCGGCCATGGCTGGGGCGTGCGAGGGGGAGGAGCTGGAGAGGAGAGGGGGTGTCTGGGAGGTTCAGAGGAGAGAGGGAGGACCGATCCACGGCGTCACCTGGCGAGGGGAGCGGCGAGGCGGCGAGCAGGTGCGTGGCGCACGCCGCGGTCGCCGTCGGGCACCTGCCTGCCTGCCTGGCCGAAGCAGCTCGCTGGAGCGGTGCTGGGCTGGGCCGGCAGGTGGGCTGGCTAGTGGGCTGCGGTGGCGCCAGGTAGGGTTTTCCCTTTTTTTTCTATTTTCTGTTTTATTTAATAATTCTGCAACTTTGTTGAATTAAATAAAATACCTAGTCAACTCCAAAAATCACCAAACTACTCCTGGTCCATAGTTGGAATATTTCCAACATGAAACATTTTAGTTTGGGGATATTTGAACATTTAAATATTTTATATTATTTTAAATGCCCAAATTCAAATAGTTATGATTTAATTCAAAGACCCTATGATGGCCTAGGAAAATGTGCACCACTTTTGTCAGAGGTTCTGAACCAAGGCTAAAATGATGGACATTTTAGAAGGGCATTTCAGGTTCATTGAAAATTATTTTAGTAAACCCTAGTTGGTTTCAGAGGGGACTGGGGGTTCTGTCATCCCCATTTCAAGTTTCTGATGAAAAAGTAAACATGATGCAACACTCTAATGCATGACTAGCTAGGGTGTGACAACTCACCCCCACTCAAAAGAATCTCGTCCCGAGATTTGGGTTCCTCCGAGAAGAAGGCAGGATATTCAAGTCGAAGACGATCCTCCCTTTCCCAAGTTGCTTCATCTTCAGAATGGTGCGACCATTGAACCTTGAGAAACTTGATATTATGACGTCGCGTGGTACGTTCGGCTTGATCGAGGATACGAATGGGGTACTCTCGATATGTAAGATTATCTTGGAGATCAAGCGTTTCGTGGTCCACTTCACGGATAGGATCCGAGAAGCAACGCCTGAGTTGAGAAACGTGGAAGACATCGTGAACTCTGGAGAGGTGCGGAGGTAGTTCCAATTGGTAGGCAACTTCTCCTCGTTTGGCAAGAATGCGAAAAGGTCCAATGTAACGAGGAGCCAACTTGCCTTTGATACCGAAGCGATGGGTTCCCTTCAGAGGGGTGACCCGAAGATAAGCCTTCTCGTCAACCTCGAAAGTCATAGCCTTATGTTTTCGGTCATATTGACTCTTTTGACGGGATTGGGCTGTTTTCAACTTTTCACGAACGATACGAACTTGTTCTTCTGCTTCCTGAATCATATCCGGGCCAAAGAATTGTCTTTCCCCGGTCTCTGACCAGTTAAGGGGTGTTCGACATCGTCGTCCATAGAGAACTTCAAAAGGGGCTTTACCCAAGCTAGACTGATAGCTGTTGTTGTAAGCGAATTCGGCAAATGGAAGGCACTTCTCCCAGTCCATTCCGAAAGAGATAACGGAGGCTCGAAGCATGTCTTCTAGAATTTGGTTGACGCGTTCCACTTGACCACTTGACTGAGGGTGGAAAGCGGTGCTAAAGGAGAGACGGGTTCCCATAGCATTTTGGAAACTTTCCCAAAATCGAGAGGTGAAAAGACTTCCTCGATCCGAATTGATTTCCAAAGGAACACCATGGAGGGACACTATTCGGGAGATGTACAAATCTGCCAGCTGACTAGCGGTTATACTCTCACGAACAGGTAAGAAATGAGCTACTTTGGAAAGACGATCGACCACGACGAAAATAGCATTATTCCCTCTCTTGGTCCTGGGAAAACCGGTAATGAAATCCATACCAATTTTATCCCATTTCCATTCAGGAATAGCTAAGGGTTGAAGGGTGCCAGCAGGCCGTTGATGCTCTGCTTTTACACGACGACAGACGTCGCAATTGGCAATATACTGAGCAATTTCTCTCTTCATCCTAGTCCACCAGAACCTCTGGCGTAGGTCCTGATACATTTTAGTACTACCGGGATGAATGGTGAGAGGAGATTCATGAGCTTCCTTAAGGATTAATCGCCTTAGGTTGCGCACTTTGGGAACTACTAGTCGATCCCCGAAGTACACGACTCCTTGATCATTAACGGAGAAACAATTCGCAATTCCTTTCTGAATGTTCCTCTTGATGCGGGAGATTCCCGGATCTACCTTCTGTGCTTTGATAATTTGATCCGTAAGGGTAGGTTTTGCCACCAAGGTGGAAAGAAAACCTTGAGGTACAATGTGAAGGTTAAGCTTTCGAAATTCCTCATGGAGAAGCGGTTGACTTTGTTGTAACATCAGATTGTTACAATAGGATTTACGACTTAGCGCATCAGCCATGACGTTGGCTTTCCCTGGGGTATAGGTTATTCCTAAGTCGAAGTCAGTGATCAATTCAACCCAACGTCTTTGCCTGAGATTCAAATCCGGTTGGGTGAAAATGTACTTCAGACTTTGGTGATCAGTGAATATTTCGCAACGATTACCGAGGAGGTAATGTCGCCAGGTCTTAAGTGCATAGACTACGGCTGCAAGTTCTAGATCATGAGTAGGGTAATTCTCCTCATGTGGGTGCAATTGCCGTGAAGCGTAAGCAATTACGTGTCGATCTTGCATGAGAATGCAACCTAGTCCTTGTCGCGAGGCGTCGCAGTAGATAACAAAGTCTTTGGAGAAGTCTGGTGGTACCAACACAGGAGCAGAAGTCAGGCGTCTTTTCAGTTCCTGAAAACTGTGCTCACATTGTGGAGTCCATTCGAACTTCTTATCTTTCTTGAGGAGTTCGGTTAGAGGTTTAGCAACTTTGGAGAAGTTCTCGACAAAGCGACGGCAATAGCTCGCTAAGCCCAGAAAACTCCGAACTTGCTTGACCGATTCGGGTGGAGTCCAATCAAGGACGGCTTGAACTCGCTCAGGGTTAACAGCAATACCTTTACCAGATATTACATGACCCAGATAGGTCACTTCTGGCAACCAGAATTCACATTTAGAAAATTTGGCATAAAGGCGATGCTCTCGAAGTTTCTGCAACACTAGTCTTAGATGTTCGGCATGTTCTTCCTCGTTCTTGGAGTAGATGAGTATATCATCGAGATAAACTACGACGAATTTATCCAAATACTCCATGAAGATTGAGTTCATTAACCGAGAAAAGGTGGCTGGAGCGTTGGTTAAACCGAAGGACATGACGGTGTACTCGTATTGGCCATAACGAGTAACAAAGGCCGTTTTAGGAATGTCCCCGTTTCTGATTTTGATTTGATGGTAGCCCAACCTCAAGTCCATCTTAGAGAAGACTGAAGATCCAGCGAGCTGATCATACAGGTCGTTGATCCTGGGAAGTGGATATTTGTTCTTGATTGTGACCAAATTGACAGGTCGGTAATCTACAACCATTCGATCCGTACCATCCTTTTTCTTAACGAATAGGACGGGGCAAGCCCACGGAGATGAGCTAGGTCGGATGAAACCCTTTTTCAAGGATTCGTCGAGTTGTTTCTTAAGCTCGGCTAGTTCTAAGGGTGCCATCTTATAAGGCCTTCTAGCAATCGGAACGGTTCCTGGAATGAGGTCTATTACGAACTCAACATCCCTGTCAGGTGGAACACCTGGCAATTCCTCTGGAAAGACATCCGGAAAGTCACGGACTACCGGGACGTCCTCAAGGTCTGGCAAAGGGCTGGCGTTAAGAGAATATAACTGCCGCTTGGCTATTCGAGTCAAGACATTGACTATCTTTCCCGAAGGGTGGGTGAGTTGAACAGTCCTAGAGAAGCAATCTATTTTGGCTTGATGAGCTGACATCCAGTCCATACCCAAAATGATATTAATATCTGAAGATTTAAGGGCTATCAAAGATGCGAGAAAAACAAGTCTGTCGACTTGGATTTCATTTCCATAACTTACCCTAGAGGTCTGCCATCTAGACCCAGGGGTAGAGATTTCCATAGTGGATGGCAAGTCACAGAATGCAACGTTATGCAAACGAGCATAATTTTCAGATATAAATGAATGAGAGGCTCCTGTATCGAAAAGAACAGATGCCGGGTGGCAATTAACAAGAAGCGTACCGAGTACAACGTTGGGATCTTCTTGAGCTTCTTCGGCAGAGACACAGTTGACATGGCCACGTGAGGCGGTGACCGGTTTAGCATGAAACACTTTTCCTGTCGGCTTGCCACGGCCAACAGCTTTAGCAGATTGATTGGGGTTGGTCTGGGGGCATTCCCGCATATAATGACCAGATTCCCCACACTTGAAACAAGTCACGGAACTGGTACGTGGAGGAGCATTATTGGATGGACCCCCATAGGGCTTGGCTGGAGCAGACTGTTGAGCGGGTCGAGGCGCCTGGAAAGATGGCCTCGGTGTGAACCTGGGTGGCAAGGCGGTGTTGGGTACCCACACGCGGCGCTTCTGAGGACCAGCACCGGATGAGGAACCCGTGTCACGTCCATGCTTGCGTGTTGCGTCATAGTCAGTCTGACCAGTTTCAGCACTGATGGCTTTGTTGACAAGTTTCGAGAAGGATGTGCACTCATGCAGACGGAGGTCGCGGCGAAGCTCAGGACTAAGGCCCTTGCGGAACCTTGCTTGCTTCTTGGCGTCAGTAGAAACTTCCTCGGTTGCATATCGTGCAAGATTACCAAACTCCCTGCTATAGACATCCACAGAAAGTCGGCCTTGGGTGAAATTGCAAAATTCTTCACGCTTACGGTCCATGAGACCCTCCGGAATGTGATGTTCACGGAAAGCGTCGCTGAATTCAGCCCAAGTTGTGACATGGCCTGCTGGGCGCATAGCTCCATAATTCTCCCACCATAGACTGGCGGGGCCTTCAAGATGATATGCGGCAAAGGTGACCTTGTCAGCCTCCGCTACCAGCGCGGAACGCAGCTTGTGAGAAATACTGCGAAGCCAGTCATCAGCGTCGAGAGGCTCGACGGAGTGGTGGAACGTGGGTGGATGCAATTTGATAAAATCACTGAGTGACACCACGTTAGCCCTCTGATGGTGTGCTGTGTTCTGTTCAATACGCTCTAACAAACGGTTTGTCTCCCGCTTGTTTCTCTCAGCTTCCATCATAACCTCGGCTAGTGAAGGAGGTTGAGGCAGATGTTCATTTCTGGCTTCACTGCCTTCGGCCTGCTCTTGGGAAGCAGGGTTGGCGCGTGTGTTGACCATCCTAGGTAAACAAGACAATGATTTAGTCAGAATGATGAAATTCCGACATGGGATACATAATGTAAGAAATAACTCGGAATGCAAGATGATCATCCGTATGACATGGTAGATACAGAAACTGCTTCTTTATTCCATCGTCATACACACCATACAGGGTTTAGTACAAGACCAAACATAGTACTATTACGGTGAAAGAGGATTACATCTCATCGGAGGCATTCCAAGCTCCTATACATTATTTTTCTACATCTCCGGAAAGAGTACAAACTAAGTCATATCCCACGAGACACGCAGGACAACAGACGACACAGCTAGTGCGAACTAGTGATACTACTACTAACTCAGACCGATCCGTAGTAGTCCTCGTAGAAGTCACCTCCATAGCCTGGAAGTTCAACATGATCATCCGGAAACAGACGGTCTCGCGGAGCTTGTGGACCATAGGGGCTAGGATGAGGTCGTGGTCCAACAAACGGTGGCCTGCGGGGACCGCGAGGTGGGGTGATGCCTCCTACATCACGCCAAACCATCACGTCCGGCAGAGCAGATCTCACAGGATAGAGATCGCGCATATCTGAAAATCCAGCTTGCACCGCCGGTGCGAACCGAGTCAAAGTGGCCCAGTGGTCGGCACGGGTATTGAAGAGCTCTAGCCTTAAGGCCCGATTTTCACGGTCCTTATCCTCGAGCATCTCAGCAGTGGTGCGAGTCCGTGAATCCTCCTGAGTGGAGTCAGCATAGATAGCCTGGAGATACCCTTGTGCTCCCGGAAGTGATCCTGGCATATACCGGAAATCAGAGTCCCGAAACAACCCAGATCTGACTCGCATAATGGTCATCATAGAGTAGGCGGCATCCTGCACAGCCATCTCGATAGTAACCCCGAGCCCATAGGAGCAGTGAAGAGGCTCGGTGGATCCAGGATAAGATGGAAATATCCTGACAGTGCAGAGATACTGGCTTTGATTAAAGTCTCGGAATTGCTCTTCGACCGTGTACTCAGGATACCAGCGGTATCCAGCCTCAGTCATTACCCTGACCAACTTAGCAGTATGGCCGGGTACATCTAGGCATCGAGTTAGGCGAACCACTTGGTTGAGGTCGCGAGTGGCCATCTGAAAGCATAATCATAATGCAAAGGCATTAGAATTTCTAGCAAAATTTCGGCAGCATAACAGCTGTAAATGCTCAAAAAGGATATTGAGACATTTGACAAAGGATTTCGTACACACTCAACATCATCATATCAAGTTCTGAAACCATTCCAACAACATAATGTGGTAGTAGAACTGAACTAGGCTGATAACCATCAAGCTTATAAGGTACTACTGATTAGTAACACGTGATCCTGATAGAGAGAACAGATCCTAATTCCTTAACCCCCGATGGAAGAATGGACTGACTCAGATCAGAATGTCATAAGGTATAAGGAGTAAAAAGAGCCTTACGTTCCATCCCACAAACAATTCCCCTACATATAACTAAAGAATTTCTAGACTCAACATCGACCAGTTTGGCTTGGAGAACCTACAGGCAGTCCGGCTCTGATGCCAACGCTGTCAGGACCCCGACTCGATGTCACATCGATCTAGCTGGTAACACCTCATATCACTTTGCGGCCTCACGCACGGTATTCCCACGGGTGTCGTCTTACCTTTTTCCCGGGACCGTTTGCGCCTTTTGGCTCACGTATATGATAGTGTCGCTAGCATCCATATGATAAAGAGCCCGGGCTGACATGACTAGTCGTAAACCCAAAGTGGCACAGACTTACAGGGACAGGCATCCATGACCCAGCTTCGAACGTGTCGGTCATCAGCAAGTGGGTCCGGGCTGTAGCACTGGGCTAGCAGGACTCCGGTAAACCGGGCTGTAGCGGGCTAACAGGACTCCGGTACTCAAAGCGTGACATTTCCCCGAAGGGACAGACACAGGAACGAAGAAGGACACATGCCGGCCAGCCTAAGTGTTCCAGAGCAGTAGCAAGCTACCATGGCTCAGCGGTAACACTAGGAGACATTTCCCGGTAAGAGAGGCTACTAAAGATAAACAACTAGATGGTCAGATCCCACACATATCAAGCATTTCAATCATACACACAATATGCTCGATATGTGCAAATACAACGAAGCATCACAACATGACTCTACGACACAAGTACTTTATTTAAGGCTCAGTGAGCCATACATAACATACACACAAAGGTACGGGTCTCACGACCCAACATACAAGTTATACAATCATACAAGCCAACAGCGGAAGTAACTTGTCTGAGTACAGACAACTAGTAAAATAAAAGAGGCTTGGAAAGCCTGACTATACTATGTGGTCCTTCACAAGCTCAGGGTCACCACCTGGGTCTTTAGCCTACTCGTTGATGTCAACGTCTACATAGAACCCATCAGAAGGGGTTGCAGCGTCTTCTGTAAAATGTAGATTATAGCAACATGAGTACAAAGGTACTCAGCAAGACTTACATCAGATCCTACATACATGCATAGTATCAAGAAGGGTTGGTGGAGTTATTGCAGCAAGCCAGCTTTGACTCTTGGCTAGACTATCCTACGATACTCCATTTGAAACAGTTTTGCGCACACGAGTCCACTATTCACCACTTCAATACACTACCGAGGATCCACCTCCGTCTTCCTACGGAAGAGCCATCCTCGGCACTCACACTTATCTTGAGGCTTTTAGTAGTTTCCATTTACTTGTCTATGAACTGTATAGGCAACCAAGTAGTCCTTTACCGCGGACGCGGCTATTCGAATAGATCATGTTAACCCTGCAGGGGGGTACTTCTTCATACACGCTCTCACCACTTATCGTCGTTTACACGACATGTACTCGGCAACCTTCAAGCGGAAGCCCAACGTGGGTGTCGGCCACGACCTACCTAATCACCTAAGTCTCCAGTCCAGGTTTATCGCCTATTCAGGTTCCATCCGCAGGGAGTCCGGCCGAGGTTTCCCATACGGCCCCGAACGATGTGAACAGGGTTCCCGAGATACCTAACGGGTATTCGGTACACCCGGCCACGTACCTACCGCATCACAGCCCACCCCTACGGTCAGCGCTGTCCACGGCCTCCAGTAGGCTACAAACACCAGAAACTACTTGCAACTCCCGGACGGAGAACTAGGGTGAATAAGAAGTCGAGAGGGTCCATTGGTTTCGGGCCCAATGCATGGTAGTAGCTGATTCTTAAATCACACATACAGATCTCAGTGCTTAAGGTCGGCTTCAATGAAACAACCCACCATGTACTCCTACATGGCCTCTCATCGATACCTTTACCAAATCGTGTTCACCATATCACTCTCATTACCGACATAATCATTTCACTCTAGCCCATCACCCAGATGAACCAGACCTGACACGACTCTAAGCATAGCAGGCATAGCAAGGTAGGAACAACACATACATATGGCTCAATCAACTCCTACACATGCTAGTGGGTTCCATCTAGTTACTGTGGCAATGACAGGTCATGCAGAGGAAATGGGTTCAACTACCGCAGCACACAGCAGTTTGAATCGCGTTGTCTTAATGCAGTAAAATAGAGCAGGAGCGAGAACATGGGATTGTATCGATATGATCAAATGGTTGGTTGCTTGCCTGATGGTTCGTTGCACGGATACGGTTCTTCGTTAGGGTAATCCCGGTACTCCTCGGGGACAGATCCTGTCGCAAGGGATAACGATACACAGGCATCACCAAACAATGTGCAACAATATGATGCATGCATGAAACATGGCAATATGAGTGTGTTGGGCTAATGCAACTAAAACCAGATGTGTTTGAGCAAATTTGAATCAAAGATTCAATTTCCAAATTCAAATATGGCCTTTTAAAGTGCCTTTTCTTGTTCTGATTGAAACATCAAGTTAACTTGTTTGATCATGCATGAAAATAGTACAGATGGATAGATTGGATTTTTCTGATCATTTTTCATATATTATTTGTCCAATTTGGAGTTACAGAATAAAAGTTATGAATTTTTGAAGTTTAAATAATATTCTGGAATTTCCTGATTTAATTTAAATCCAGAAATATCATTTACTGCGTCAGCCTGACATCACAGTGACATCAGCAGGTCAACAGGGCTGGCTCGGGTCAAACCTGACGTGTGGGGTCCACACGTCAGTGTCACAGGGGCTAATCCCGCGTTGACCCGGGGCTGGTTAGCTTTGACTAAGCCCTGGGGCCCACTGTCAGTGTCAGGGGGGTGGTGGATTAGTGGTTAATCATCTAGGCCACGTCAGCTCGCCGGAGTTCTGGCCGGCGGCGACCAACAGTGCGGCGGCGATAGTGGTTTTGGTCGTTTCGGCCACCAAATGGAACGTGGCGACCACCGGAGTGAAGCTGAGGACGACCCGCGGCTCTTGGCGGAGTCCGTTGGGGTCGGGGTGGCCGGAGTCGACGCCGGCGACGACTTTGGCGGCCACCGAGGTTCGGTCGGAGGTGAACTTGGTGCTAGAGGGTTCGGTGAGGCTCGTGGAGTGGCTAGCTAGGTGCTGTGGAACGCGGTGAGCAAGATGGACACCATCTTGTGGCCGGAGGATGACCGGGAGCACGTCGGCGACGAGGTCCACGGCGGTGGGTGCGGTTGAGCTTCGGGAGGTAGCTACACGGCTCGGGAGCAAGAACGGAAGGGAGGGGAAGATGGCTGAGCTCACAGTGAGTGCGACGGAGTCCTTGGTGCGGTCGGAGATGGACCGGAGCGACGTCGGCGTTGAAGGGGATCTCCGGCGACGGTGAGCTCGGGCGAGGTCGGTGCGGTGGTCTCGGGCGTTGCGAGCGCTCGGGGCTCGGCTGCTCGATGAAGTGGACGGCGGCGAAGCTCCTGGACACGGTGAGACGGCGTGGAGACGACGGGGAGCACGGCTACGACGGTGGTGCGGCGATGGTGGCGTCGGCCATGGCTGGGGCGTGCGAGGGGGAGGAGCTGGAGAGGAGAGGGGGTGTCTGGGAGGTTCAGAGGAGAGAGGGAGACCGATCCATGGCGTCACCTGGCGAGGGGAGCGGCGAGGCGGCGAGCAGGTGCGTGGCGCACGCCGCGGTCGCCGTCGGGCACCTGCCTGCCTGCCTGGCCGAAGCAGCTCGCTGGAGCGGTGCTGGGCTGGGCCGGCAGGTGGGCTGGCTAGTGGGCTGCGGTGGCGCCAGGTAGGGTTTTCCCTTTTTTTTTCTATTTTCTGTTTTATTTAATAATTCTGCAACTTTGTTGAATTAAATAAAATACCTAGTCAACTCCAAAAATCACCAAACTACTCCTGGTCCATAGTTGGAATATTTCCAACATGAAACATTTTAGTTTGGGGATATTTGAACATTTAAATATTTTATATTATTTTAAATGCCCAAATTCAAATAGTTATGATTTAATTCAAAGACCCTATGATGGCCTAGGAAAATGTGCACCACTTTTGTCAGAGGTTCTGAACCAAGGCTAGAATGATGGACATTTTAGAAGGGCATTTCAGGTTCATTGAAAATTATTTTAGTAAACCCTAGTTGGTTTTCAGAGGGGACTGGGGGTTCTGTCATCCCCATTTCAAGTTTCTGATGAAAAAGGTAAACATGATGCAACACTCTAATGCATGACTAGCTAGGGTGTGACAGATGTGGCCCAATTGATCCTAGTCAAAGCTTTGACCACAGCTTCGTCATCAATAAGTGTTGATGGGTCAATATCAGGGGCAAAGGTGTGCTTACGAATTGGCGGAGTAAGGTCCTAGGCTTCATGAACCGGCGCCTTTACCTTCTTATTTTCAGCATCATAAACCACCTGATACTGGGACAGGTCCGTCTCTTCAGCCAGTTTGCTTGCTAATGGACGCATTCCCTTTACTATGTTGGAAAAGTCAGCGGCACTCAAGGGAGACCCGTCTTATTTTATGCTTGGGCAGCCATTGGCCAAATCTTCTGGAACAAGATCTGCTTGCCACGCCTTTGCCTGGCTTAATGCGGTGATGGCGCCGGCTCGGGCGGCTGATCGCTTCAACTCTTCGATTCTTTGTGGCAGCACAGATAGCCTCTCTAGCACTTCCTTGATAAGAGAAGGTGGTGACTTTTTGTGTAAGGCGGCAGAGATGGCTCGTTGAGCGCCAGTGTATAATTGTTCCACGAGAGTATATGTGGCTTTGAGTTTGCTGCGCATATATTGACCAAGGTTGGAGCTTCTCGGGCCTGCATCAATGGAAAAGTGTTGGTAAACCGGGGAATGATTGATATACATTGCTATGGAAAGATTGAAGTACAGTGTTACTTACCAAAGATGGCGGCTGTCATGGTGTTAATTTGCTGTTTTAAACCGGAAATCTCATCGACTACCGGCTTAAGTGCAGCCTCCGCTTCCTCTGCTCTTTTCAACAGAGATGTCTTCTCAGTCTCAAAGTTTGTCCTGTCAGCCTTGAAGTCCTTTTTCAACTTCTCCATCTCTTCCAAGGCGGTTGTCAATTCTGATTTGGCCTTGGAAGTTTCAGATTGTTGAGACTTGGTGTTTTGCTAAAGATCGGTGACTTGGGATTCCTTAACATTTAGCTCCTCCTGTAGTATGCAAATGACAGGCGGCATTACAATCATTTTCTTTAAAGTCCCAAGAACAATACAAGTATTTCACTTGGCACTTGGGGGCTAATGCACATTGCTCTTTTCTATAGGCAAGTCTATGATGACCCGGCTACACTATTATGACTATAGCCAACTCATGGGGGCTACATACTTGGATTTCATTGACAATTATGGCGATAAGTCTCGGCTTATCCATGCTGATTAAGCCGGCCCTTGGAGGCTACATGTGCAAAAGTGGCTCATTACTATTTGAAGTCCCGGCTTAACTCGACAGTTTAAGCCGGCCCTTGGGGGCTTCTTGTTTTCATCTTGATATCTATAAGGCTATCTAAAGTCTACATCATATTTAATTCTATCATATTCAGTAGACTTGGCGGCTGATAGAAGTATATTTACATGAAGAAGACTATAGAGTTTACCTCAAAATGTTCCTTCATAAGATTGACTAAGTCGGCCTCAAAGTTGCGGCTTGTGTGCAGACGGTTCAGATACCCAAAGTGGATCTCTTGAGCGCTATATTGAGCATAGCTTTCCAAATTTTCTAACCATTTGCCTTTGTTAGCAAGATAACTCTTCCTTAGCACTGTGCTCTGACAAGACAGTGTGGTTGCCCGGCATCATGTAACAAAGCCCAGTAATGACAACATCATCGACCTTTTCTTCAGTAGGCTTGATGGGCCTTAATGGCTTGGTAGTGGCCGATTCAACATCCATATGCTCGATGATGATGTTGTGCTCTTCTGATGGCGGGTCAACAATGGTGGCCTTAGCAGCTTGGAGAGAAGTTTCTGTCGTTTGCTTCTCCGGTTCATTAAGGTCTTCAGTTGTTTTGGTCACCTTCATCTTTTTGCTGGGCTTTGCCATAGCTCTGAAAATGACGCACAAGAGAGGGTTAATATGATGATCGAGTGCATGATTGAAAGCAGAGATTTAACATTCTTACCCGTGCACGGTCTTGAACACTGGGATTTGGGTCCCCGTTGAGTCGCCGGAGGAGGAATGAGATGTTCCTTGGTAATTTGAGTCGGAAGGGTTAAGATGTTGGATAAAAAGACCCGTCTTGGGATAAGTTAAGTCGGAGATCGGTGAAACCTCTGGACGATGCTTGCAAGGAGCTGGTGTGTTCGGGAAGCCGGAGGAGAGAATCCCGCCTCCGCTATTCTAGGTCGTGTGGCGAGCTTCATGTTGCTGCTTCTTCGAAATAAAATCAGGACCCAAATAAGCTAAAGGATGAGGAAACCTTACTTTCCGGCTTGCTTGATGAATTTTCTGTCTTGGCAGAGGTTCTGAGTCAGAGGAAAGGATAGTTACCTCTTCGCCATCTGCATGGATGCCTTCTGTGTCATCCTAATAGTGATCATTGTCAATAAGATGTATAAAAAATGAGCCAAGGGAGTCAAGTTCTACCTCCGACTCAATATCATCCAAGTCAAAAGGCTCAGAGGTGTTGGCATTCTTCTTGGCAGGCTTTTTCTGAGCCTTATTCTTTGTCTGGTTTGTCTTGCCCGGCTTATCATGCAGCTTCCTATTCCAAAAAGGAGAATTGGCATGTGGAAATCGAATGCTTATAAGAGGATAGTTTAAGTGAGAATATGATTCAATTGAAAATTGTTACAAACTTACAGCTGGTGGCTTGTTGAGAATGCAGAAAGGATTCAATCCGGCTTTTCCGCAATCTGCCAAGCTCTCGTTCAATAGAGACTTGGTCATGTTATTGATATCCTCATCAGTCAACTAAATCTAGAAGTGGCGTTGTGGATCTTTCAAGTCGCAGGTATACTCGCACATTAAGCCGGGGTGGCGGCTTAAGGGCAGAATTCTCCAGGCGACCCAGCATCGAACCAGATCGATTCCGGTCAAGCCATTGGCCATTAAGGCTCGGATCTTTGAAAAGATGAGCATATATTTTTTTTCTGTTCCGCTGTGCTGATGCAGTCTAGAAGAGGATGCCTGTTGCTAAGTCGGCTGGGACGATAACCCGGCAGTGGGTTTTCCCCTTATGGAGAAGTGTCTTGGCAATAAAACCAAGTTTGGTACCAATCCTTGGGATGACTGGGCAGTTTGGCGGCTGGGAAAGTGGCTTCTTTCCGCCTTTGAATCGAGATGCCAGCTAATTCTAGGCTAGGCCCATGTGTGAACTCGTTCTGCCGGTTTAAATAGTAAAATTCCCTGAATAGTTCTACAGTGGGTTCCTGTTGAAGGTACACCTCGCAGAACACTTGAAAGTTGCAGATGTTTGAAATGAAATTTGGCCAAATATCTTGAGGATGGAGCTTGAAAAAGTGCAGCACATCATGGAAGAATTTTGAACCGGGAGGGCTAAAACCTCGAAGCAAGTGATTAGTGAAGACAATTACTTCACCGTCCTTGGGCTGAGGAGGGGTTTCTGTGCCTGGGACCCTCAAATGGTTGACATCTTTTTTGGCTAGGATGCATGTCTGTACATACGCGTTCAATTCTTCCTCGGTGACCCGAGAAACGACCCAGGTGCATGCGGTGATAGTCTTAGTCATTTTTGAGGATGAAGGCCTAAAAGAGAGAAATATTGTCGGTTTAAGATTATGTTAGCTAAGCAAGACCACTGACTCAAAAGTAAAAGTGTTATAAAAGGCCAACGCGTTAAACCGAAATATAAACACTGAGGTATGCGCATGTACATATTCTAGCTTAAAATGTGACTAATGGTACCTTGGCGGGTTACGGTTTATCAGTTAAGCCACCCAAACAGTTATGTTTCAGATCTATAAGTGAGGAATTGCTAAGTGTTGGATAAACAAATTCTAAAGTTTGGTGCTATCACTTTGGATCTGTGGCAGTTTAGAAAACAAAATAAATTCTAGACCTAAAGTAAGGTCATTGGAAGGGCTCATGTGTTCAGATGGAACTTGTGCAGGAAAAGTATATGCTACTATTGGAAAAAGATGCTAGAACTACTACTGTGCGTTTTTCAGTGTCATGTTCAAAATCAACTACACGATCTAGAGAAGAACAGGGAAGAACAAAGAAGAAATCCAACAAACAGTGGAACCCTAATGAAGATCTGTAACAAGGGATGATGAATACCTGTTGGTGCTGATGGACAGCGGAGAAGTGCTGCGATTTCTGGACGCGTTTGGGTTGATGCAGCGACCTGGCTTCGAGCTGTTGAAGAAGGTTGACGGTGGCGGCGAAGCTCTGGTCATTATAGCATTGAGAGGAAGGAGAAGAAGAGGCAGCGGCAGGGGGTAAAAGTGAAAACAAAGGACCCCTATCCCTATTTATAAGGCAATGGATGGATGGCATGCACGGGAATCGAGGAGGCCAAAAAATGATTATGTGGCTGCACGGGCACCTCGAATTTCGGAAGGTCCATTAAATAAAAAGATCTGTTGAGATATTCAGAGTTTCGTGCGAAGTTAATGCAAGGTGACATCATGACGGGTTAATGAGATTCTATGAGCTAACGTCATGGGGGTTATAGCAAGTTCATTAAAATTGACGACACAAGATTTTGCCAAGTCAAGGAGTAAAGATTGATGTGAACAGCTCAAATCAACCTGGGGCCTAATGTTGGGGATATAACTATTGGGTATATGACCCGCCCAGGAGGGGCCGAGTCATACCACTGGCGACTTAAAGATGAAGATGGCGGGTCATGAAGCATGCCTATTGAAGGCCCAAGACCCAGAGGCGACTTGAGGCCCAAGACGATGAACCACCATATGTGTAACTTGTATTGTAAGGCAAGTTTATTTAGTCACCGAGCCGGACACATTGTGTATCAGCCGGCCAGGGACTCTATAAGCCGCCAAGCATCAACCTGTGTATATAAAGGGGTGACCTGGAGTTAGGTTAACTCAAGGAACAATCAATCGAGGGCTGGGTCAGGCGTATTCGCTCCCTGGTCATCAAACCCAAGCAATACAACCTAAAGAAGGAGTAGGATTTTACCTCGTTGAGAGGGGCCGAACCTGGGTAAAACTCTATATGTCCTTTGTCCCGTTTTAACCCCTTCAAGCTAGCTATGTTGCGATGGCTCCACACCGAAGTCCTTTTGATAGGGCATCTGCCGTGTTAAGTCCATGAAACCGTTCTTTATGAACTTAATACTTTGGATGCATGTTGGATAGCGGTCGATGTGTGGAGTAGTAGTAGATGCAGGCATGAGTCGGTCTACTTGACACAGACGTGATGCCTATATGCATAATCATTGCCTTGGATATCGTCATAACTTTGTGCTTTTCTATCAATTGCTTGACAGTAATTTGTTCACCCATCGTATTATTTGCCTTCATGAGAGAATCCTCTAGTGAAACTAATGCCCCCCGGGTCTATTTTCCATCATATTTGTTTCCGATCTACTATTTGTCAATCTTTTATTTTCAGATCTATAAACCACAAAAACCCACAAAATATTTTATCTTTTGTTTAAGTTTTATGTATCTCTATCAGATTTCACCTTTGCAAGTGACCGTGAAGGGATTGACAACCCCTTTATCGCGTTGGGTGCAAGTGTTTGATTGTTTGTGTAGGTGCATCTATTAGGGACTTGCACGTTTCTCGTACTGGATTGATACCTTTGTTCTTAACTGGGGGAAATACTTATCTCTACTGTGCTGCATCACCCTTTCCTCTTCAAGGGAAAAACCAACGCAAGCTCAAGAAGTAGAAGGAAGAATTTCTGGTGTCGTTGCCTGGGAGATCTACATCAAGCCTACCAAGTACCTATCATAAAACTCTCATCTCTTGCATTACATTATTTGCCATTTGCCTCTCGTTTTCCTGTCCCCCACTTCTAAAATGATTTTTAGAAAAATACAAAAAGATTTGCCTTTTTTTCGCCCTTCTTCCGTTCGTATTTTCATTTGCTTTTTGTTTGCTCGTGTGTTAGGTTGCTTGCTTTGTCACTATGACTCAAGAGAATACCACATTGTGTGACTTTTCCAATACTAATAATAATGATTTTATTAGTACTCCAATTTCTCCCGCCACTAGTGCAAAATCTTATGAAATTAATGCCGCTTTGTTGAATCTTGTTATGAAAGATAAATTTTCCAGCCTTCCTAGTGAAGATGTCGCATCCCATCTAAATAATTTTGTTGAATTATGTGAAAAGCAAAAGAATAAAGATGTGGATAATGATATTGTTAAATTGATGCTATTTCCATTCTCACAATGAGATCATGCTAAAACTTGGTTTTCATCTTTGCCTAAAAATAGTATTGATTCATGGAATAAGTGTAAAGATGCTTTTCATTTCCAGGTATTTTCCTTCCACTAAGATCATCTCCCTTAGGAATGATAATGAATTTTAAGCAACTTGATCATGAACATGTTGCACAATCTTGGGAGAGGATGAAATTGATGGTACGAAATTACCCTACGCATGGTTTGAATTTGTGGATGATTATACAAAATTTCTATGCCAGATTGAATTTTTCTTCTAGAAGTATTTTAGATTCAGCCGCGGGAGGTACTTTTATGGAAATTACTTTAGGAGAAGATACTAAACTCCTAGATAATATTATGGTTAATTATTCTCAATGGCATACTGAAAGATCTTCCACTAATAAAAAAGTGCATGCAATTGAAGAGATTAATGTTTTGAGTGGAAAGATGGATGAGCTTATGAAATTGTTTGCTAGCAAGAGTGCTCCTGTTGATCCTAATGATATGCCTTTTTCTACTTCGATTGAAAATAATAATGAATCTATGGATGTGAATTTTTTTAGTAGGAACAATTTTGGTAATAACGCGTATAGAGGTAATTTTAATCCTAGGCCGTCTCCTAGTAATTCCTCTAATAATTATGGTAATTCCTACAACAATTATTATGGAAATTATAATAAGATGCCCTCTGATTTTGAGAATAGTGCTAAAGAATTTATGAATTCGCAAAAGAATTTCAATGCTTTGATTGAAGAAAAATTGCTTAAGATTGATGATTTGGCTAGGAACATGGATATAATATCTCTTGATGTTGATTTTTTGAAACATAGATCTATTCCTACCAAGCACGATATCAATGAGTCTCTCAAAGCTACGAGAATTTCCATTGATGAGTGCAAGGAAAGAACCGCTAAGATGCGTGTTAAAAAGACTGGTTTGTAAAAGCATGTTCTTCTAGTTTCCGTGAAAATAATGATGAAGATCTTAAAGTGATTGATGTGACTCCTATTTAATCTCTGTTTTCCAATATAAATTTTTATAAATATGGGACTGGATATGAGTCAACTTTAGCTAGAAGGCGTCCCAATTATTCGGAGTTTTTAGATCTTGATGCAAAAATTGATAAAAGTGGGATTGGAGAGGTCAAAACTTTAAGTAGCAATGAACCCACTCTTTTTTATTTCAAGGATTTTAATTATGATAATTTTTCTTTAGTAGATTATATTTCCTTGTTGCAATCCATGTTGAATTCTCCTCATGCTTATAATCAAAATAAAGCTTTTACTAAACATATCGTTGATGCTATGATGAAATCTTTTGAATCTTTCTTGGATTGAATTTTGCTTCTAGAAATCTTTTTGATTTAGCTGCAGGAGGTACTTTTATGGAAATTACTTTAGGAGAAGCTACTAAACTCCTAGTTAATATTATGGTTTATTATTCACAATGGCATACCGAAAGATCTTCTACAAGTAAAAAAGTGCATACGATTGAAGAGATGTTTTGAGTGGAAAGATGGATGAACTTATGAATTTTTTTGCTAGTAAGAGTGCTCCTATTTATCCTAATGATATGCCTTTGTCTACTTTGATTGAGAATAATAATGAATCTATGGATGTGAATTTTTGCTCGGAACAATTTTGGTAATAACACGTATAGAGGTAATTTTAATCCTAGGCTGTTTCTTAGTAATTCCTCTAATAATTATGGAAATTCCTACAATAGTTCTTATGGAAATTATAATAAGATGTCCTCTGATCTTGAGAACAATATTAAAGAATTTATTAGTTCTCGAAAGAATTTCAATGCTATGGTTGAATTTTTTTGCTTAAGATTGATGATTTGGCTAGGAACGTGGATATAATTTCTCTTGAGATTGATTGTTTGAAAATTAGATCTATTCCACCCAAGCATGATATTAACGAGTCTCTAAAAGCTATGAGGATTTCTATTGATGAATGTAAAGAAAGAACCGCTAAGATCCGTGCTAAGCGAGATTGGTTTGTAAAAGCGTGTTCTTCCAGTATTTGTGAAAACAATGATGGAGATCTTAAAGTGATTGATGTGAATCCTATTGAATCTTTGTTTTCTAAAATAAATCTTGATTAATATGGGACTAGAGATGAGTCAACTTTAGCTAGAAGACATCCCAATGATTCGGAGTTTATAGATCTTGATGCAAAAATTGATAAAAGTGGGATTGGAAAGGTCAAAACTTTAAGTAGAAATGGACCCACTCTTTTGGATTTCAAGGATTTTAATTACGATAATTGTTCTTTGATATATTTTATTTCCTTGTTGCAATCCATGTTGAATTCTCCTCATGCTTATAATCAAAATAAAGCTTTTACTAAACATATCGTTGACGCTATGATGAAATCTTTTGAAGAAAAGCTTGAATTGGAAGTTTCTATTCCTAGAAAAAATTATGATGAGTGGGGACCTACTATTAAGATTAAGGATTATTAGTGCCATGCTTTGTGTGATTTGGGTGCTAGCGTTTCCATGATTATGAAAACTTTATGTGATGTGTTAGGTTTCTGTGAATTTGATGATTGTTCCTTAAATGTGCATCTTGCGGATTCCACTATTAAGAAACCTATGGGAAGGATTAATGATGTTTTTATTGTTGCAAATAGGAATGATGTGCCCGTAGATTTCATTGTTCTTGATATAGATTGCAATCCTACATGTCCTATTATTCTTGGTAGACCTTTCCTTAGAACGATTGGTGCAATTATTGGTATGAAAGAAGGAAACATTAGATTTCAATTTCCGTAAAGGAAAGGCATGGAACACTTTCCTAGAAAGAAAATTAAGTTGCCATATGAATCTATTATGAGAGCTACCTATGGATTGCATACAAAAGATGACAATACCTAGATCTATTGCAATATGCCTAGCTAGGGGCATTAAACAGTAGCGCTTATTGGGAGGCAACCCAATTTTATTTTTGCATTTTTTGTGTTGCTACTGTTATTGAAAAAATACACATTATTAACTCTATACTAATTGTGTTTTGGTGTTTTAATTAGTGTTTGTGCCAAGTAAGACCTTTGGGATGGCTTACGGTGATAGTTGATTTGATCTTGCTGAAAAACAGAAACTTTTGCGACCAGAAAAATAATTCTCATTTTTAACAAAAGAGTCATAAAATACTGATTCTTTTTGGAGAAGATTAATATACAAATTTCCTTTGTTTTCAGAATTTTTTGAGTTACATAAGTATTCGAGAGTTACAGATTAGTACAGACTGTTCTATTTTTCACAAATTCTGTTTTCTATGTGTTGTTTGCTTATTTTGATGAACCTATGGGTAGTATCGGGGGTATGAACCATGAATAAGTTGGAATATAGTATATATTACACCAATACAAATAAATATTTAGTTCACAACAGTACCATAAGTGGTGATTTTATTTTCTTATACTAACAGATCTCATGAGTTCTCTGTTGAGTTTTGTGTTGTGAAGTTTACAAGTTTTGGGTAAAGATTTGATGGTCTATGGAATAAGGAGTGGCAAGAGCCTAAGATTGGGGATGACTAAGGCACCCCAAGGTAATATTCAAGGACAACCAAGAGCCTAAGCTTGGGTATGCCCTGGAAAGCATCCCCCCTTTCGTCTTCGTCTATCGGTAAATTCACTTGAGGCTATATTTTTATTCACCACATGATATGTGTTTTGCTTGGAGTGTCTTGTATTACATGATTCTTTGCTTTTTATTTTTCCATAGTCATCCTTCCTGTACACACCTTTTGAGAGGGGCATGCATGAATCGTGATTTATTAGAATACTCTATGCGCTTCACTTATATCTTTTGAGCTAGGCAATTTTTCTCTAGTGCTTCACTTATATCTTTTCAGAGCACGGCGGTGGCTTTATTTTATAGAAATTGTTGAACTCTCATGCTTCACTTGTATTATTTTGAGAGTCTCTCTAAACATCATGGTAATTTTCCTTGGTTATGAATTTGGTCCTAATATGATGGGCATCCAAGAGGGATATAATAAAAAAAATCATATAAAGTGCATTGAATACTATGTGAAGTTTGATTCCTTATGATTGTTTTGAGGTATTAACATGGTGATATTAGAGTCATGCTAGTGAGTAATTGTCGATTGGTAGAAATACTTTTGTTAAATTTTCTGATCCCTGTAGCATGCACGTATGGTGAACCGTTATGTGATGAAGTCGGAGCATGATTGATTTATTGATTGTCTTCCTTATGAGTGGCAGTCGGGGACGAGTGATGGTCTTTTCCTACAAATCTATCCCCATAGGGACATGCGCGTAGTACTTTGTTTCAATAGTTAATAGACTTTTGCAATAAGTATGTGAGTTCTTTATGACTAATGTTGAGTCCAAGGATTATACGCACTCTCACCCTTCCACCATTGCTAGCCTCTCTAGTACCGCGCAACTTTCGCCAGTACCTTACACCCACCATATACCTTCCTCAGAACAGCCACCATACCTACCTATTATGGCATTTCCATAGCCATTCCGAGATATATTTCCATGCAACTTTCCACCGTTCCATTTTATTATGACACGCTCCATCATTGTCATATTGCTTTGCATGAACATGTAGTCGGTGTCGTATTTGTGGCAAAGCCACCTTTCATATTTTGTATACATGTCACTCTTGATTCATTGCACATCCCGGTACACCGCCGAAGGCATTCATATAGAGTCCTATTTTGTTCTAAGTACTAAGTTGTAATTATTGAGTTGTAAGTAAATAAAAGTGTGACCATCATCATTATTAGAGCATTATCCCATGTGAGGAAAGGATAATGGAAGCTATGATTCCTTCACAAGTTGGGATGAGTCTCCGGTCTCAAAAAATAAAAGAGGCCAAGAAGCCCACCAAAATAAAAAAGAGGAAAAATGAGAGAAAAGGCATAAGGGGCAATGTTACTATCCTTTTCCACACTCTTGCTTCAAAGTAGCACCATGATCTTCATGATAGAGAGTATCCTATGCTGACACTTTCATATACTAGTGGGAATTTTTCATTATAGAACTTGGCTTGTATATTCCAGTGATGGGCTTCCTCAAATTGCCCTAGCTCTTCGTGAGCAAGCGAGTTGAATGCACACCCACTTAGTTTCTTTCTGAGCTTTCATCAACTTATATCTCTAGTGCATCTGTTGCATGGCAATCCCTACTCATTCACATTGATATCTATTGATGGGCATCTCCATAGCCCGTTGATATGCCTAGTTGATGTGAGACTATCTCCTTCTTTTTGTCTTCTCCACAACCACGATATTCTATTCCACCTATAGTGTTATATCCATGGCTCACACTCATGTATTGCGTGAAAGTTGAAAAAGTTTGAGAACATAAAAGGTATGAAAAAATTGCTTGGCTTGTCATCGGGGTTGTGCATGATTTAATACTTTGTGTGATGAAGATGGAGCATAGCTAGACTATATGATTTTGTAGGGATAACTTTCTTTGGCAATGTTATTTTGAGAAGACATGATTGCTTTATTAGTATGCTTGAAGCATTATTGTTTTTATGTCAATATTGGACTTTTGTTTTGAATCTTATGGATCTGAACATTCATGCCACAATCAATAAAATTACATGGATAAAAATGTTAGGTAGCATTCCACATCAAAAAATATGTTTTTATCATTTACCTACTCGAGGACGAGGAGGAATTTAGCTTGGGGATGCTTGATACGTCTCCAACATATCTATAATTTTTTATTGTTCCATGCTATTACATTATCTGTTTTGGATGTTTTATATGTATTAATATGCTATTTTATATTGTTTTTTGACTAACTTATTAATCTAGAGCCCAGTGCTAGTTTTTTGTTTTTTCCTTGTTTTTGAGTTTTGTAGAAAAGGAATATCAAACGGAGTCCAAACGGAATGAAACTTCACGATGATTTTTCTTGGACCAGAAGACACCCAGGGGACTTGGAGTCCAAGTCAGAACAGCCACAGGGTGGCGGCAAGGGTGGAGGGCTCACCCCCTACCTTGTGGGCCCATCGGCGACTCCCTGACCTAGCTCTTCGTCTTATATATTCACATATATTCCAAAACCCTCAGGGGAGTCCACGAAAATACTTTTCCGCCGCCGCAACCTTCTGTTCTCGTGAGATCCCATCTTGGGGCCTTTTCTGGCATCCCGTCGGAGGGGGATTCGATCATGGAGGGCATCTACATCAACTCTATTGCCCTTCCGATGAAGCGTGAGTAGTTTACCTCAGACCTACGGGTCCATAGCTAGTAGCTAGGTGGCTTCTTCTCTCACATTGATTCTCAATACCATGTTCTCCTCGATGTTCTTGGAGATCAATCCAATGTAATCCTCTTTTGCGATGTGTTTGCCGAGATCCAATTAATTGTGGATTTACGATTAGCTTATCTATGAATATTATTTGAATCTTCTCTGAATTCTTATATGCATGATTTGATATCTTTGTATTTCTCTTCGAACTATCGGTTTGGTTTGGCCAACTAGATTGGTTTTTCTTGCAATAGGAGAGGTGCTTAGCTTTGGGTTCAATCTTGCATGATTTCACCCAGTGACAAAGTAGGGGTAGAGAGACACGTATTGAGTTGTTGCCATCGAGGATAAAAAGATGGGGTTTTCATCATATTGCTTGAGTTTATTCCTCTACATCATGTCATCTTACCTAAGGCGTTGCTCCGTTCTTTACTCCAGATGCATGCTGGATAGCGGGCGATGTGTGGAGTAATAGTAGTAGATGCAGGCAGGAGGCAGTCTACTTGACACAGACGTGATGCATATATGCATAATTATTGCCTTGGATATCTTCATAACTTTGCGCTTTTCTATCAATTGCTCAATAGTAATTTTTTCACCCACCGTATTATTCGCCTTCATGAGAGAAGCCTCTAGTGAAACCTATGCCTCCCGGGTCTATTTTCGATCATATTTGTTTCGACCTACTATTTTGCAATCTTTTATTTTCAGATCTATAAACCTCAAAACCCAAAAATCATTTTATCTTTTGTTTAAGTTTTATCTATCTCTATCAGATCTCACCTTTGCAAGTGACTGTTAGTAGATTGATAACCCCTTTATCGTGTTGGGTGCAAGCGTTTGATTATTTGTATAGGTGCGTCTATTAGGGACTTGCGCGTTTCTCCTACTGGATTGATACCTTGGTTCTTAACTGAGGGAAATACTTATCTCTATTGTGCTGCATCACCCTTTCCTCTTCAAGGAAAAAACGAACGCAAGCTCAAGAAGTAGAAGACTCCCATGGTGTATGTATGCTTCTCGGAGGTGGTTGACTAGCGTCTTGGTAAAGTTACAAACCTACCCCAGTTTAGACCTTTGGACATTGGGCCGATAGGCTACACGGGTTAGAGTTAGGACAGTAATTTGCTACCACCAAATATTGGTCTCGCATGGTTTCGGATGACCAGAGGCTTATTTGGCGCTTCATTCAATATTTGGGAGCAGAAGCATTAACGTTTACAGTTCTCTTGAATTGAACTTTCAGGATTTGTCAAACTTCAAAAATCTTGACTCTTGAAAATCCTAAAACTACGATTATTTTGGAATGGAGGGGGTACATTTGAATCTACATTGCACACGAGTATATATTAGAAAATGTATCTTAGCTCAATTCATGCATGGTTCCAGATATAATCTCCTCGGTTGCAAAAACACAGTTAGACATGCGTATGAATATATAGCATGTTCAAACGCACAACAAAGATTGATGCCCCCTTTAGGTCTAATTTACAAATGCCATTATCTCGAATTCAAGTAGTTAAATGCACTTCCTATGAATTTGAATCTTTGAAACCACTTTTATGTTGAATTCAACATGTATTATATTTCGTAGCTAGCAATTTAGAATGTATCCATGTATGTCACAAATGTATAAAGTGCTTGACACTGACAACACGGAGTGCACTCATGTTTATATATGAATTGCAAACCCATGCATTGTCTGGATTTCAAACCACTCTCACTCTATGGATCAATAATGTGAAATAAACCCATACACGTTCTCAAATTCAATAGAGTAGGGGTGTTTGATAGACCAATGTTAGTTCATACGAAAATTGCAAAATTCATGATCCCATCCAAAAAAATTAGTGCAATTATATATTTTAATTTAATGTGTAGAACCGCCTTTTACACATAGATGCACTATGCCTCGACCCCTCCTGACACACGCGCAATATATCTCTCTATCTAAGCATAAGCGCACACACTTTGGGGTTGTTTGGTTCTAGGCCTAGCATTGCCATACACTTTTGCCAAGCTTGCCTAAGGTTAGTTCATCAAAATGAGAGCCACAAGTTGGCAGGCCTAAGGAAATCTTGCCATACATTTTTTGTGTATGCCATGTGGGGCCCAAGTGTGGCTTGAACCAAACACTCACCTAAGTTGGTCAAACTTTCCTAACTTTAGATGTGGCAATCTTTGGCAAAGTTAGTCACAAACCAAAAAAGCCCCTTTATATATACATCGACATTTCTCTCTCACACATGCTCACATCTCCCATGGTGTTTCACGCACTTTCTCTCTCTCTCTCTCTCTCTCTCTCTCTCTCTTACTACTATGTATGACTCTTCTCACATGCATATATACACATGCACGGTCTCTGCTGGCCCTCTATATGCACATATATCTGCCTACGTGTCTCCCGCACGCACACTATCTTTAGGACTCTCTCGCACACATTCCCCCCACCTCTCTCTTACTAGTTGGCGGATATGATTTCGTCAAATCATTCGGTAGGATAACCATGATGGTTAGGCTCGATGGTAATAAGAGGTAAAGTTTTACCCAAGTCTGGGCCCTTGCAGTTGAGGAAAAAGCCTACTGCTGGTACTGTATATTTGTGACTGGGGTGTGTACAAAGTACACGTGAATACCAACCATTATGCCTGTGTGTATATACTATCGACGAACTAGCCCCCGGGCTTATATAACATACTCGGGGCCTAGGGTTACAAATCATAGTCGACACTTCATTAGTGGGGATGGAGTCCTCCATGGATTTGGTAGCTTCGTCTTGTACGTCGAGTCCTCCATGGGTCTTCGTACAACGCATCTTGGTACGACCTATATGGCACAGGACGGAACCGACCTATGAGTCCTCACGTCGACCCACCACCACTAGAAATGATGTGCCCACCACACCTCACACACCATTGGTCACTAAGAAAATAAGCATATACAATAGTACAAAGTTACATGAAAGTTAATTGCATGGTGCATCCAATGATTTGTTCCTTATTGTGAATGTTTATATTTTCTCGTAAAAATTAGTCATGGTAAAGAGAAATGAAGGGCATATCTCTCTTTTTGTCCACCGCACACCCCCTCTCTCTCTACACCACATTCATGTACACATGCAAACTATCTCTCGGCCCTCTAAAAGTTTGCCACTGACACATTCATGCGTGACAGTCACTGTATTTCAAGCGAAAGCACTATACGGTCACTAGACTTTAGAATATGCTCATTACGATCACTGTATACATTCTTGTGGTGATCATACGGTCTCTAGCTCACCGTATGTCTTCGTATTTTGTTGATGACACTGATGGTCATTATATTTGAAGCGTGCTCCGTATTTTGTTGATGACACTTACGGTCATTGTATCTTAAGAGACATCATGATATGCTCCCTGGACTTCAGAATAAGCTCATTAAGGTCACCATATACATTTTGTGGTGCAAACAATCTGTGGTTGGATGGTTAGGATGACATTGGTATCCCCAGCCCACTAGGGTTAAAATCCTGGTGCTCGCATTTATCCTAGATTAATTTCACTATTTCTGTCGGTGCATGTTTAGTGGGAGGAGACATTCCCCTTGACTACGAAGCGCGTACGGTGACTTCACAAAATCTCAAGATGATATGCCGGCTCACTCTCTCGAAGGTGCTCATAATGGATAGGGGTGTGTGTGCATTCATAGGGGTGAGTGTATACGTGTATATATGAGCGCTTATGTATGTACTATGTTAAACAATACATGTGGTGACTATACGGTCACTCGCTCACCGTACAGCTCTGTAGTTTGTTGATGACACGATCAATTGACTAGTCAAATAGTCCACGTGGTGCAACTAGTGTTGCACCATCAACACATGTTACCGTGGGGCCCACCTGTCAGCGCATATATGAAAGAAAGAAACGGTAGCTTGCGTCTGTACTGTGTTAATGAAATACATTTTGTGGTGATCATATGGTCATTGGCTCACCGTACAGCTCTGTAATTTGTTGATGACATGATCAAGTGACCAGTCAAATGGTCCACGTTCATCAGTGCACATTACCGTAGGGCCCACCTATCAGCGCGTGTATGAAAGAAATAAATTGTAATAAATTAGTGGTCGGTGGGATCGAAGTCATGAGATCTTAGGTTGGTAGCCCGCACGCCCTAACCACAGCGGACAAGGTCGCCTTGTGATGATATGCTAAACCGGCCATTTTAATTGCACACACGCACACACGAGCTATTATGGTGAATACAAACACATCACACATGTGCACAAACACGCCCGTAATGCCCACATGCATGCATGCAACACTCACACGTACACATGCACGCATGCAACACTGAAACGTACACATGCACACAACACTCACTCGTACACATGCAACTCACTCATACACATGCATGCACACAACACTCACATGCATGCATGCATACAACACACTGCGCAAGACAAACGCTCAACCTATACGTGCATGCACCCTTTGTTAAGGACATGGATTGTTATGAGTATTAATCAATCTTATCTGTGATAAGCAGAACATTGATGTTTGCAGTGCTCTTTATGAATAAGTACTTTTTGAACAGGCTATCAACGTATATATGAAAAAATTAAAATTCTATTACATTATATAGTAGGCCTATCAACCTACATGAATTAAATGACTTCACACTAAATGCCTGCTTGTCATCCCTTGGCCCACCAAACCACCCTTCCCACGCGCGACCCCCCCCCCCCGGCACGAGCTCCCGCATTCATGTAGAACCGACACATTTGCTGTGTGTTGCCTGCATTGGGTCACTGACATGCAGTCTAGGTACCCAACAGGCCCGCACATTAGTGGAAGAATGGCACGGTGTCATACGTCAGACGATCTGGTCAAGGGCGCCGCCCGCTGCACACCTGGTTGAACACGCCTCCTTGCCGCATTCAAACGCCTCCATGAAACCCGTGTGGAAGCCGAGAAACCCACTTCGGCCACATGTTCGTTCATGACCGGGCCGACATGACGCGCAATGTCGGCCAGCTCCTCCTGCCCGCCCTCTATTTAATCTCCTATTTAAACGAGGCCCGACGCCGGCCAAGAATCGCACACCTCCACCGCTCCCCTATCTCCTCCTTCCACATTTTCTCCACTCTTACAATGGCTTACGAAGAGTAGTTATTCAGCATACAATCTGGCTAGGTGGCCCACCGAGCCCGACGGATACGAGCTATGCAGCTTGCTGATCCACCTCCCTCGCCTCGCCTGATGGAGCCAGTTGCGACCCCAAGAAGGCGCATGGTTCACCAACTTGCTACTCCAGGCCAGCTCAACGAGGAGCGGCGAGTTGCTCCACGCCGGCACGGAGGGGAGCACGGGCGTCACCACTGTCGTCCACGATGCCGCCTCATACCACGCCTCCCGTGTCTCTGGTCGCAACTCCCGTGCCTTCGGTCACGCCATGCAGGCAGAGACAAAAGCTGAGTGCGCGGAGAATGACGAGTCGGTGGCCAGCGCCTCCGCGTCCGCCGCTATTATCGAGGAGAAGTAGAACACGGGAGGCTGCCTCCGCATGGGTCCCATGAAGGCCACCGCCGAGGCGACGCCGGCGTACATAGAAGGTGTCTTGCCGGGTCCTTCTATTGTGAGGACCTTCGTCGGCCCCGCATGGGCTCCACAGAAGCAGAGAAGCCGAAGCGAGCCGTCCTTTGCACTGAAGCATATACCTATGGGGCTCCCGACAGTCCAGTGATCATGCTGCCGGACATGAGGAAGACAAAGGGTTCCGCGGGCGACCATTTAGGCTAGGTATTATTATACCTGTGTAGGTCAGGAGTAGCACCGCTTAGTTGATTTAGAAATGTAATGAAATCCACCATGTTTATATGAAAATATGGTATTTTATATGAATTCCGTCATTTTTTATATGCAATATTGCCATGTATGCATGAATTTCGTCCGGTTGGTTGAGTTGTTGTCAGATCGTATGCAACTACGGTTGGATGTCGTAATTTGCGGTTCGCCATTGGAGATCTGCCCTTCGGTCTATGGCCGGCTCGGGCGTCGAGGTGGGACAAATAAAAACCAACTCGTGTGAGCTCGTCTCCGACGTGCGCGCTGGAGGAGGAACACCCAAGCTCTAACTCGTCATTGGTGGCAAAGGCACGGGTGGACAAAAGGCTCGCTAATATTTTGGTTACCTTGGGCAAGATCCAAAATGGCCCTTCCAGCCCCACCCCTCCCAGCACATTCAGATCCCTCGTTCGCCGTGAATTTTTTCCATGTGTTGTTGAATTCAGGTATATTTTACTATGTGAAAACAAATTTAAATATGAACGAATAATCGGTGTCCACGGTCTTCTATCGGGACACGGTTGTATGGCCTCATAGTAGTACTAGTAGTGTAGAGTAGTAGTAGTACAATGGTACTCTAGTAGTACTACAGTGTAGAGTAGTACGAGTTTCATCTGACACCAATTTCCTTAGTGTCCATGCTACAGCAAGCTACCCTAGGCTATGTTAGTAGTACCTCCATAGTGGGTACGTAGTAACTCCGTAAAATCAGATTTTCCCAAAACTAAGTCGCTCAACCTTACTTATTTGCTTGTTTCCCTTCCTATCTCGTTGTTCTTCCCCATGCAGCCAGAAAAGACGAGGTCGTGTGAATAACAATTGATTACTCCTGCTGATTTTTTTGTGTGAAATGATTACTTGTGTTGATGGCTACATGTGTCTAGGCTAATGCATGCACTTTTTTCTTGGTGCCCGTTGGGCAATCTGAGCAGAGAAAAGCTGGGGGTACTACTACAACATGGCGGAATGACCTTGTGGGGGTACCTCCATCCTGATTTATCATTCCACATCGTATTTTGTGCCAATTTTGACCATGTATTTAACTAACAAAATGTTAATGCATGCCACAAAAAAATATATCATTTAAAACTACGTCGTAATACAAATCCAACAATATAATTTTTGTTGACATGCACAAACATTTTGTCAATTAAATCTATGGTCAAAATTTAGCACAAATTACAAAGGGGACCAATAAACTAGTACTCAACACCATGCGCGCTAGTCGTAGTGATATGAAAGGGCCCACTTCAAAAAATAAAGAAACAAAGAAAGGGGCCAATACACATTCAAGCATTTCATCACATCTTTCTCTCGCTCTATATGTAGAAACACTATGCCAAACTCCCCTGCCTACCCCGAGTCTGATGCGCCTGTGGTCTTCCAGTTATTCGCCATTGTTGCCATGTCATTCTGCTTGCTTGTCACATTTTTCCATGTCATCATGTGCATTGCATCATCATATTTTCAAAACTTGCATCCGGTCTCTTTCTTCGCTGTCCGTTTCAGAATCCGACACTCTCACATGCACCCGTTGCACCTCTCAGACCTTGTTTCATGAGCGGGAGAAAAATGTTCTCGGAATGGGCCGAGATTTGTCGAGTGGCCTTGGTATATCACCGGTAGGTCGCCTGTCAAATTTCGTCCCATTTGGAGGTCGTTTGATGCCCCAACGGTTAACCACGTTAACCGAAACCCTCCTTCTCTTTGCAGCCTAGCACCCCTTCACAACAGCCCACTAGCCCATCTAAACCCCCTCCATGCTCTCCGTCGTTGGATCACGATCGTGTGGGTGAAAACTGCACCTCATTTGGACTTTTCTAGCTCCCTCTACCTATAAATAAGTCCCCTCCCTCGAACTTCGCGATCCAAACCCTACCTTCCCCTTCCTCGCGCCACCGGACATGTCCATCCTCGCCGGACATGTTCCGCTGGCCATATCGCTCGTCCAATCCGGTGTTGCCACGTCATCACCGCCGCCGCCCGCAGCCTGTCCCGTGCCGCCGCCTGTCCCGCAGCACCCCCTGCCACCGCGCGGGCCCGCGGGGCCTGAACCAGGCCCCCGCAGGCCCTAATCGCCCCGCCGCACGATCCCGCGCAGTTCCCGCAGGAGCTCGCCGCCCGTTCGCCTCTCCGCCGTCAGACGTGACCCCGCCGCCTCGTCGCCAGTCTTCTCCGCCACTATGCGCCCTCGCCGCCTGGTGCCGCGCCTCGCCCTGTCGCCGGCGGCCTCACCTCCGCCCGCTGCCGCAGCTAGACCCCGGATCGGGGCCAGTGCCGCCCAGATCCGGCAGCCCCGAGTCTGCCGCCGCCTTGACCATCGCCGGAGCAGTCCACCTCGCCGATCGGCACTGCCGCCCGCGGGACCTCGTCACTGTCGCCCGCAGCGACCACATCGAACCTAGATCCGCCTTCCCTGTGCTGCCCACGCCGGATCCGGCAACCCCGTGGCCGGATCGGCCTTCCTTAGCTACGCCCTTCCTGGAATTCTTCGCGCCGCCGGCCATCCCTGCGTCCGCGCGTGAGCGTGAGGGAGACGCCCGCACGCCGATCACGTGGGCCCCCAGCTAATGTCGGCCCAGCAGCGACCCGCCTCGGCCCGGTCCACCTCTCCAACGCCGGCCCACGCCATCCTCTACCCTGATGGGCTTTGGCCCATGGTGAGCAGCCTTTTCCCCCGCCCGTGCGTCGTTTTGCTTTTAGACGCCCACTCTGTTTTTTTCCTGATATTCCACTAAGTCCTTTGAAAAAAACATCGCATGTGTGCATGTTCATCTTGTCATAACATTGTGCATATTGCTCTGTTTTGCGTGTATAATATGTCAAAATGTTCATCTCTGAGTGCTCTAGATGACAGTGTCATTTCATGCATGTTACTGTCCATATTGATACCTTAATCATCGTTGCAAGAGTGCTAAATGATATAACCTGCTGAAGCTTGTCTTAACTTGCTCATATCTCTTTTTCATTGCATTTTGTGTGTGCATCTTTTGTGCATCATGTCTACATGTTTTAGGAGCATCTTCATGTCATCTTTACAGTGGTGCCATCCATGTATTTTTATGTGCCTTGTAGTGACTAGCACAAGCTTGCAAAGTGCGCTACTTAATGTTGCAGATTTCTGAGACTTAGTGATTTTTGCTAAGTCTGTAACTGTTACAATATGTTGCCCTGTTCACTTGGAGCTACCACCAATTCTATGAATAATCTGGAGACGCCTAGTTGACATGTTTTGATGTCCTTGCTATGCTCTATCATGCCATGCCTTTTGATGCATCATATATGTCCTGTAGCATATGTTTTCATTGCCTTAAACTTGCCTAAATGATGTTCCAGTTTTCTGTTAACTTCATGATGCCATGTTGTGAGCTTGTTATTGATTAATCTATGACCCTTTTGGAGTTGCTCCAATTACATGATTTGAAGTATGCTATGAGTACTTTATCCTCATGCCAAGTTTCATAATTTTGGACTTCATATGACCTCTGTTCCAAGCTTGCAAACATGCTATATTGTTGTTGTTGTTGTTGTTGTTGTTGTTGTTGTTGTTGTTGTTGTTGTTGTTGTTGTTATACACTTGCTGAAACTGTTACAACTTTCAATCGTGTCTTGATGGTTCCCACTAGTCCTTGAGTCATATGTATATGATGCCTTCATGTTATTTGCTCTTTGTTATGTGTAATTTGATTCCAGGCCCTTGGTTGCCTTATAACTTGCTGTAGCTTGTCTCTTTCTTGCTCTCAAATTACCATCATGCTAAACCTATCATCCTGTTAACAGCATGTTCCTTCTGGCAAGTATCCTAGTAATACTCCATGATTCATATGAACTTCATGGACTAAATTGAACTATATCATGTCTACTACATGCCCATGTCTTTTGCATGATTATTAAAGTTGTTATGCTTGTTGTTACGTGCCTCCAAAGTCGGCATCATAATGTTATGTTTTGCATTCCCTGTTTCCTCTAAGTCTGAGAACCAGCTTATATCATGTTGCATCTTGTCTTGTTGATTGTCATTTATCTATGGGTCATATGGAGATGCTTAGTAATCATGTTTTGCCATGTTTAACCTGTAATTTAATTCCATGCTGTTGTTTGCCATGATCTGGCACTATATCATCATTGTTTCATGCCTTCAACATGTCAACATGTTATTCCTGCTCACATGTATGCCTTCACTAAGTCATAATCTGTGTTATTAAGTTGCTTTTTGCATTGATCATCTTGGATTAATCTTGGTGCCTATGAACCAGAACCTTAATGATATTTGAAGCTTGTTGTTTGTACTTTGAGTGTATATCATGTTTATGCCCATATGACTCTTGTAGCATGTTTTTTCCTTAATTGCAAAGTGCTTAGTTGCTATTTTGGGTAGATTGTGTTTGAACCTTGTATTGAGTGTATGTGTTGAACCGTTGCTCCATTTTGAGCATGCTCAATATGAAACTTGCTTAGTTTTGCATGTAGTTTCATGTTACCTTGTTGCATACATGTTTTGGAGTGTTTGTGATGTTTTTTGCTTGCATTTTCCTCAATGCCTTGTTTAACTTGTTTTGCTCATATCTTCTAGTCCGTAGATCCGAATTGAACAAACTTTATATCTAACTTGACTAGAAAACCGTGTAGATCATCTTGGTGCACTTTAACTTTATGTTTAACAACTTCAACATGGTGTTGTAATCAGATCTGAACCAATTTCGAAATTTGCATATGAGGACTCACCGGAATTGTTATATGTTGTTTCTGGCCTTATTTAAACTTGCTTTGTTGTGTTGCTCTTGTATGCATCATCTCTTGCCATGAGTAGCTTCATATAGCCTTGGAATGCCTCATACTTGGTTGAGCATCATGTCTTGTTTATGTGTTGTGTGTTTACCTTGGTGTTCGCTTCTTTCCGGTTGTGCTCCTTCTCGATAGTTCCTGTTCTGTTGCGATTGTGAGGATTCGTTCGTCTACGTGGCTTCATCTTCTTCATGGACTTGTTCTTCTTCCTAGCAGGATTTCAGGCAAGATGACCGTCACCTTGGATCTCACCACTATCTTTGCTATGCTAGTTGTCTTGATGCTATCGCTATGTCACTCTACCTAACACTTGTTTATCAAGCCTCCCAAATTGCCATGATAGCCTCTAACCTTTTCACCCTTCCTAGCAAACCGTTGTTTGGCTATGTTACCGTTTTTCCCAGCCCCTCTTATAGCGTTGCTAGTTGCAGGTTGTTCCATGTTGGGACATGCTTATAATGGATATCTTGGGATATCACAATATATCTTATTTAATTAATGCATCTATATACTTGGTAAAGGGTGGAAGGCTCGGCCTTATGCCTGGTGTTTTTTTCCACACTTGCCGCCTTAGTTTCCGTCATACCGGTGTTATGTTCCTTGATTTTGCATCCCTAACAATGTGAGGGTTTATGGGCCCCTCTTGACAGTTCGCTTTGAATAGAACTCTTCCAGCAAGGCCCAACATTGGTTTTACCATTTACCTCATAACAACTAAAACTTACATAGGGACTTGCCGACCCCTGATACATCTCCAATGTATCTATAATTTTGATTGTTCCATGCTATTATATTATATGTTTTGGATGTTTAATGGGCTTTAATATGCACTTTTATATTATTTTTGGGAATAACCTATTAACGGAAGGCCCGGTGCAAATTGCTGTTTTTTTGCCTATTTCGGTGTTCGCAGAAAAGGAATATCAGACGGAATCCAAACGGAACGAAACCTTCGCGAGGATCTTTCTTGGAACAAACGTCACCCGGGAGACTTGGAGTACAAGGATGGAAGTCTACGAAGATTCCACGAGGCAGGGGGCGCGCCCCCACCCTCGTGGGCCCCATAGAGCTCCACCGACCTACTTCTTTTGCCTATATATATACTCTTATACCCTGAAAACATCCAGGAGATCCACGAAACCACTTTTCCATCACCGCAACCTTCTGTACCCGTGAGATCCCATCTTGGGGCCTTTTCTGGTGATCTGCCGGAGGGGGATTCGATCACGGAGGGCTTCTACATCAACACCTTAGCCTCTCCGATGATGTGTGAGTAGTTTACCACAGACCTTCGGGTCCATAGTTATTTGCTAGATGGCTTATTCTCTCTCTTTGGTTCTGAATACAAAGTTCTCCTCGATGTTCTTCGAGATCTATTCAATGTAATACTTTTTTGCGGTGTGTTTGCCGAGATCCGATGAATTGTGGGTTTATGATCAAGATTATCTATGAACAATATTTGATTCTTCTCTGAATTCTTATATGCATGATTTGATATCTTTACAAGTCTCTTCGAATTATCGGTTGAGTTTGGCCTACTAGATTTATCTTTCTTGCAATGGGAGAAGTGCTTAGCTTTGGGTTCAATCTTGCGGTGCTAGATCCCAGTAACAGAAAGGGAACCGACACGTATTGTATTGTTTCCATCGAGGATAAAAAGATGGGGTTTATATCATATTGCTTGAGTTTATCCCTCTACATCATGTCATCTTGCTTAATGCGTTACTCTGTTCTTATGAACTTAATACTCGAGATGCATGCTGCATAGCGGTCGATGTGTGGAGTAATAGTAGTAGATGCAGAATTGTTTGGGTCTACTTGAGACGGACGTGATGCCTATGTTCATGATCATGCCTATATATTCTCATAACTATGCACTTTTCTATCAATTGCTCGGCAGTAATTTGTTCACCCACTGTAATATATGCTATCTTGAGAGAAGCCACTAGTGAAAACTATGGCCCCCGGGTCTACTTTGCATCATATAAGTTTCCGATCTATAATTCTAGTTTACTATTTATTTTGCAATCTTTACTTTTCAATCTATACAACAAAAATATTTATCTTATTATCTTTTTCAGATCTTACTTTTGCAAGTGGCCGTGAAGGGATTGACAACCCCTTTATCGTGTTGGTTGCAAGGTTCTTGATTGTTTGTGCAGGTACTAGGTGACTTGCGTGTAGTCTCCTACTGGATTGATACCTTGGTTCTCAAAAACTAAGGGAAATACTTACGCTACTTTGCTGCATCACCCTTTGCTCTTTGAGGGAAAACCAACGCATGCTCAAGAGGTAGCAGCCCCCGGGCCAGTGCTCCACATGAGTGTTGGGCCACCTACCTAGCAGTCGGCGGTGCCACCTCAGGGCAACTTGAGGGTATTTTGGCTACCGTCCACTTTGCATAGATGGTGTTGTCCTGAGAACGAGATACGTGCGGCTCCTATCGGGGTATCGACGCACCGAGTGGTCTTGCTGGTTTTGTTTTACCATTGTCGAAATGTCTTGTGCACCGGGATTCCGAGTCTGATCGGAGGGCCCGGTGATGGAGGATTGTCTCCGCGGATCATGAACTTGTCATGGGCTAAGTTGGGACACCCCTACAGGGTTTAAACTTTCGAGAGTCGTGCCCCCGATTATGTGGCAGATGGGAATTTGTTAATATCCGGTTGGAGCGAACTTGAAGTAAGCTCAATTAAAATACACCAACCGCGTTGCGTAACCGTGACTGTCTCCTTTCGGGGAAGTTCGAGAGGAGAACATGGTTGGGTTATGTTTGAACGTAAGTAGTTCAGGATCACTTCTTGATCATTACTAGTTTGTGACCGTTTTGCGTAGTTTCTCATCTTACTCTTGTATTCGTAAGTTAGCCACCATACATTGCTTAGTCGTAGCTGCAACCTCACCACCTTACCCTTTGCATCCCCTTTAAGCTTTGCTAGTCTTGATACCCATGGTAATGGGATTACTGAGTCCTCGTGGCTCATAGATTACTACACCAACAGTTGCAGGTATAGTTAATGCGATGATTATGACGCGAGAGCGACATTTGCATGTTTTGGAGTTCTTCTTCTTCGTAGATCTTGGGTTAGGTTCCTGGTCGGGAGCCTGGGATAGCAGGGTGGATGTCGTTTGAGCTTCTGTTTGTGATTCATCCGTAGTCGGATGTTGTTCTATGTATGTTGTTTTGATGTATTCTTGCGGCATTTTTGTGCCTTGTATGTATCCCCAGCTATTATGCAATGGTTTGATGTAATGATATCCAACTTGCAAAAGCATGTCAATATGCGGTTCTATCCTTGGTGGGACCTTCGAGTCTCTTTAGGATAGTATCGCATATTGGGCGTGACACTACCGCGCGGGAAAAGAGCCGCCCTCGCCTTTTTTAGTTGGGGTTTGTATCAATGGATTGCGCGAAGTAGCAAAAACCAAGTCGTGTCTTGTACTCCTCCGTCGTACTGTACTAAGAGTGGAGATGCTCGCTTTCATAAATGCTATACTTCCTCTCGCTGACATGTGGGACATATAGCAACCGGGTCCACGTATCATACACCAAATAATGGTGTAGAACAACAGGGGGACGCACCCCAGTCATAGCGCCGCAATAGTAGTAATGAGCAATGAGACGTCAAATCACAAAGCCACACCTTTCCCGCAGACGGACGAAGCAACCGTTATTTCACACTTCGCCGAATCCGCTTCTCCATCATCTCCTTCAATAAAACCACGTATTGCTTCTGCCATTCTTCTGCCTCAATAGGGACGCACATCGGCTTGGTACATCATGACACGTGGGACCGCATGACAAGCCAGGCTCCCCTGCCCACCGCTCGGTAAAATCACCTCATTTTTACTAATCTGGATACTGTTTTAGATCAATATAGTCAGGATTCACCAAGGAGCAAAACCAAGTGGGTCATCCAGTTGTTCCATATGCGATGCACCAAATTACAGTTTGGAGCAGTTGTTGGACTTGGAGGCACCTCAGTTGTAACGCTTAAGTAGTAGTAGTAAATGAGAGATGAGGGGTAAAATCACAAAGATGGACGGATGAAGCAACCATCATTTCACTCTAGGGCGCAAGAGCATAAAGAAAAAAGAAAATCAATGATGTGTGCGGCAGCTACCTAGGGCGCCATAGGGTAGGAGCCTCCACAACAAATCCGCTTCTCCCTCATCCTCATGAAGAAAACTGATGATGCATGCGGCGCGTAGGGTTTCTAGGAGTACTACGGCGTGCAGAGCCCACACCATAGTAAATGGTAGAGGGATTGAGTTGGAGTCGACGCCTTAATATGGGTGGGCCGCTCGGTTTTACGGGATTTTGGGTTCAGGGAGCAGTGGAGATATATGTACAAAAAATTGTGGACGTAGGTTCGACCAAAAGGCAATGACGCATGGGCCCTGCATTTTGATATACCCGCGGCAGCGTGAAATTTGCTACTCAAAATAATGCATAAATGTTCCTCCAAAAACATCTATAACTAATGGGAAGTGAATGTATGCTTTAAATGAAAATGTAATAGAAAGAGGACAAATGAATTGCAGTTAAAAGAATGACATTTCTAACAAAAATGTGAATGTGAACTACATATGTGTGCACGTGACCAACACATATATTTCAATACAAAATCTAATGCAAAAAATAACTTACGAGTAACATGCATGAATTGATGATGTGGTGCTTGCATGCATAGAGTACATAAACAATGTGATTTAGGACTTGCATGCATGACGTGTTCATGTGCCATAGTTGCATGTCCAGAAAAAGCTAGTGGGTTGTACTAGCTATTTAGTAATAGAAGATGTATATATGGAAGTTGTAGGGAAAGAGATGACATGTATCTCAATTCCTATGAGTAGGGATTGGAAAAGATATGTTGTTTGGTTCACATGATAGAAACTTTTCTATTGAATCTAGAGATGACATGTTTCTCAATTCCTATGAGGAAGGATTGGAAAAGAGATGTCATTTGGTTCACGTCATAGGAATTTTTCTATTGAATCTAGGATAATGTTTATTTTCCTTTGAAATTGGCGGAGTATAGGAATCCATTCATATGAACAAAGTGGCTCTAAAGCTACAAAAATCATATCATGTTTATTTTCCTTCAAATGTGGAGTATACGAATCTATTCCTAGGAACAAATTGGGTCTAAGGAAACATTCCTATAAAAATCATATCATATAGAATTCCTATGATATTCCTCCACACCAAAGGATGGTTGAAATTATTGCAAGTGATACAACGGTCTTTCTTTGTACACTCCCCCATCTCTATAGTTACCTCTTGAAGATGAATGAAATGAGATATATTGGGTATTCTATATGTGCATTTTGGTATACGAAAACTCAGTAAAAGTTTGCAAGGTTCGAATTTTCAATAAAGCTATATGCACTACATTTTGGAATGGAGGGAGTAGCATACGACAGTTGCTAACACTCAGGTGGAAGATTTATGTGTCGGAGGAGTGGTTGTTCTGTTAAATGCCATGGCAAAACTGACACTGCGGATGCCGATCTAACGGTTCTTTTGGCGTTCGTCGGGAAACGGCTTGTGGCGAACATTTGTCAGATATGATTTACGGACACATGCATTGCATTGATACATGCCCCCTCTTTCTCACGCACACATGCACCCTCACGAGTCATGACTCTCCCGGGTCCTCTCGCACCCACCATCTATCTGTAGGTAGATGTCACTCACATATGTGCTCTTCACACCCTACCCTCAGAACTTCTAAAAAATAAAAGACGTTGCACACCTTTTATTTTAACTCACACATGACACACTTATACTACTACTCTTCTGGAGAATGTTCTTTAGGCGTAGTATATTGTACTCTCACGAAGAGAAGCAGTGCACGCACGCACTAGTTCTCTCACACCCACTCGCGGGTACACGTAGGAGCACAATTTTTAAGCTAGGAGCGCATTTGTTTACAAAGAGGCATCCCAATTGACATTTTGACTTGGCTAGTTTTCAACTTCATCGAGGGTTGGGGGCCACGCGTGAATGATACAGTACATAGTGCGTCCTGGACGTGGTGATTTGATAGTGAGACCTAGAAGCGATGTCACATTATTGATCGTGTTTTATTTTTACTTGAACTTTAAATGAAAATAGTGGTTCACGTGTATTCAAATTAATAACGGTTGCTACAACAAAATCACTCCACTATATATATAAGCAGGAGCCTCGGCGCTTGCTTTACTAGGTGTTCCTCTCTTTCACTCTCTCTCATGCCCTCCAAATCTAAACAAGACATAGATGGCCACACTCTCTCTCTCTGCTCACCGCTGGTCACAAATCCAGCTGGACCACCTTGGCCAGGGCAGGGGTGTAGGTGCATCGTTCACGTGGTCCTTGGCGGTGAGGGAGGAGACCAACGGTTGTCCGCGCGGCCCGATCAATGGTCATGTCGTTCTCTCTGAGACAACGCATGATCGGGAGGGCCTCCGACCCCTTCTTCCCCCTGTGGTATTGTGGCCAAGATGTGGCCTCCCGACGCCGTCTTTTCCACATCCCGACGACCCTCGGGTATATATTCCTTCAAAACCGGCCTTGCTCTACTGCCTAGGTCCCCATGTGGTTGCATGTGGATCTTTTTCTACTTCCATCGGCTGTTCGAAAGCCACCTAGACTTTTACTATTATTAGAGGTAAAGCTAGTTCACACAGTCAAATCTAAGAGTTGGTTCAAACAGGGAAGAAAGTGGGAAAGTTGTAGCATGAACCTAGGACTTGGTTCTAAGAGGAAATGGGGGAAAGTAGTAGATACTGGCTACCCAACCGGTCTCTTGGTTGAAAAGGCGAAGACAGCCTGGTGGATGGCGAAGGGTGGGGGAAGTGGACTTGTCTCTTGGTCGAAAAAGGAAAGAAAGTGAGGGGTGTTGGGGGGCAATGCAAATGAGAAAGAGCAGGTCTAGATTTCTTGTGCTCACATAGGAAAAGGTAGCCGAGGAGATAAAAATGCAACAAATGCACACATGTTTCCTGAATGTTTACCGCTCTTGGCAATCACATCTCACCAATTTATGCCCCTGCTGTCACTATGCCCTTATCGCTACCGTTAATGTAAAATCACATGAAGCATGAAGCAATGCCACCTAATGTCACTATTAAGCAATGCTATTGGTAAATTAAAGAAATGACACCACCATTTTATGAAGTGCTTCCGTCTTGCTTTATTTGCCATGAATTGTGTTTCTACAGTTACACTTAAATCTCACACCGCTAACATTGCTTCATCCCGGTGGAACTACACAAATTTGATTGCACATTTACTGACCATGTGCAACTCTCATGACAATAATACTAATGCTATTATTTTGCATGTTAATCTAGTGGCAGTGTTTATGTGATGTGATGCTACTGCTTACTTAATGGCACTTTTTCATATTGTCAATGTAGTGGCAATTATAACACAATAGATGATGATGTTAATCATATGCCACTGCAAATAACTGCCACCGCTTAACTAACCATATTTCATATTTGCGTAAACAGGGATGTTGTCTCCATATCGTTTCTGTTTGTGCAATCAGAACTACACACCTCAGTTTCAGTAGAACTACACAAAATGAGATGGCTATTCCTAGCCTCGTCGTCTAACCACCCGTGCTCCAGGTATTCCTACATTGGTAGTAACTAGGTAGAATGACCAACACAATCTAAAGGAAGCTGATTCGTACGTTTACTTCCTGATTGCAGTGCAGGGATGAGCGAAAACACACTGGTACAACAAGGTGCTATACAAATGGTTTTTAACCCCTTTCCACGATGTCATTTGGAACCGTCACCAAGTGAGTGTGGGCGATGGGGGGTCCTTCCCACATGACCCAGAAACCGTCGGGGATAAGGAGCCAAGATGCATATACAATACTCCTACTTGTTTGTGCTTGCATTGCCATCACAGTCGGTATTCTGTGGTGCTACGTTTATGATGCGCGGCCCATCACAAATGGTTCACTATTATGGAATGTGTATGATAAGCAGACAATCACACACATTCACTTTTCCCAAACCGTATGTGATAACTAATTAAGAAGATTAGCTAATCATAGTACAAGTGTCGGACAGGATTATGAAACGTTAGACCGTCGTAACATCGTCGTACACGACAACTATCGCACACGCTATTCTGTGGTGCAATGTTTACAATGCATACTTCATCAAAAATAGTTCATGGTTGTGAATCGTGTATGATAAGGCAACTATCACAAACTTTTAGTTTGCCTGCACCGTTTTGTGATATTGTCTGACAATGCACATGCTTTGCAAACAGAAACTGTGTGCATGCTTGCACACGTTTCCTCTCTGTGAACCGTGTGGGATTATGGTGTATATCACAAACGTTTGTGGTTTACCAACCGTGTGTGTCGTAATGACCTGGAGAGCATGATTTCACCGTAATTTAATTGCTGCTATTTCAAATTGTACCAGATTTGAATTTGAATGTATGTTATTTATTCATATCCATCAGGTTGAAACAACCAATGCATTATTCGATTCATAGGTACATATGTTCATGAATTACATAAGAACCAAAGAAAGAATGATGAACCACAGTTGTATACTTGTACTATTAAAGACGGTAAAGAAAGAGGCGAAATACATTCTGGTTGCTGAACAAGGTGAAGCGGAATGCCCATATTGTGCCCTCCTCCATGCAGAAGGCACGCAGACTCTAGTCCAACCCCTTGTGATGGCCGACCATCCATCCTTCATGGTCTTCGTGAAAACATCTAGATAATCATCGTGTTCTGGTAGAAATACTTTAACCTTTGCATGCCCACCAATCATGTAGTTTGAGAGGTAATCTTGAGTAAACTTCTTTGGGAACCACTGCAAAGGAAAAAGATTCAAACATTGTCATCTAACATAACTCATTATGGGCAGTAAAAAGAAGGCTGCATAGTTCTTACTTACCATCTTGTAGTTTGATGTTGTCTTGGATAAAGTGTGAACAAATAGTTTAATTGCGAGGTAATATCACAGGTGGTGCTTAAACGTGCCACCAATGTTCACTTTAGTGCGTGAAGTTGAAAAATACACCAAACTGGTTTCAAAAATTGGCACGAGCGTGCAAATACAGTGCTAATCCTATTAGTAGACGTTTTTACGCTGACGTGGCACCGTAGTTCGCTTAGCATGCACAGACAACCTCACCCTGGCAAACTGGAACTGCTGGCCAGTACGCCATACGTTTTCTCGTGCACGTTAATGAAAATAGATCTTTTTTTAGAATAATGAAAACATTTCCTATTTTGTTAGATAAAGAAACATGTTTGTAGGTTTTAATGGCCTGCTACAGTGCAGCCCAGTTTGCGCATGTTAGTTTGATTTAGAAATTTGTAAAAAAGTTTGTAAGTTATAATCATAGTAATAAAAAAACATTTCAAATTTGTGCTTCAATTTTTTTATAAATACATATAAATTAAATAACTAAAATGTTCATGTAATTTAAAAAAATAGTCAGCTATTTACATGTGATTTATAGTTAAAGCTTTTAGTAAATAAATTTTCTAAATTGTTTAGTATATGCAAAAATAATTATAAAAAACTTAATTTATTGAGTAAATTCCAAAATATTATGCATGCTTGGCTTATGCTTAAATGAAAAAAATGTTATAAGTAGAAACATTTATATTAATATTCACATGTGTATAACGTTCTTTTTTTGCGAGAAACATGTGTATAACTTTCATCGTGTCATATATTTAAATTTTTTTATAATTAAAATATAGTCAGGAGTGAATATTCTTCATAAACTGAAATTTTAAATTTTGCATATTTATGAACATTTTACATTGTTGAAAAATTCTTAAACAATATGAATCGTAAAAATGTACATGTAACTATTAAAAGGTTTATGTAGTTAAAATAATATTCATGAATTGTAGTATAGAAAATATTTATATATTTCTAAATTGTACAACCATTTTTATAATCAGAAATACCATTTTATTTATAGGATATGTTTAAAACAAATACGTGAATATTTTTATTACTGTGATTATAATTTACAATTTTTTTTACAAATTTCTAAATGAAACTAAGATGCACAAACTGGGCTGCACTGCTGAGCCGATTAAAACCCACGTACGTGTCTCTTCTTTCTTATCTAAAAAAATAGGAAATGTTTTTATTATTCTAAGAAAAAGGATATGTTTTCATTAACACGAACGAGAAAACGTATGGCATATGGCCAGTAGTTCTTTCCTAGGGTGAGGTTGTCTGTGCATGCTAAGCGAACTACGGTGCCACATCAGCATAAAAACACGTCTATTAATAGGATTAGCACTGTATTTGCATGCTCGTGCCAAGTTTTGAAACCAGTTCGATGTATTTCTCAACTTCAGGCACTAAAGTGAACATCGGTGACAAGTTTAAGCACCACCTGTGATATTACCTCTTTAATTGCCACCTTTTGACCCATTTTACTAACAATCTTTATCAGCTTCCTCACTTGCTGATGGTTCATCGATATCTCATTGCCCCATACGCAGAAAGGGATGAAGCGCGGATCTTTACCAATGACATATGTACCTAAAAGTACCAAGTTAATATTAGAAGCTAAACAACAATTGCACAATGATGTAGCACAACACTCTTTTATAATATCTTATAACATCCAATATACTCACATATTGGATGAATTAACATCTAATATTATGGGCCGGAAGGAGTTTAATGCATTCTTACAAATTATTGGCTGATTAACAGCTCCTGTATCCGTGGGTTAGATTTAGTTTGAGCTAGTTAGGGCTCAAATAGCCCTAAAGTATATCCAAACATGAGGGCTAGTTTCAGCTAGTTGTATCTAACCCACCCAAAAAAACCATCCAACCCAAGAGGTGCTAATTGGAGCTAGTTCTCCTAGTGCATTTATTGTCAATCTAACCCTGTCATCCAAGCACCTCTTTGGATGGAGTTAGTTAAGGGTTAGTCATGAGCTAGAAACTAACTCTAACATCTAGCCAAGTTGAGTATCCAAACATGGTTGTGTTGTTGTTGCTGTTGCTGCTGCTCTTCTATGTATATCTATTCATCATCAGAACATTAAGATAACACTCTTCCTTGTTGCTATGTAGCCTAGGATTGCATATTTAGACATTAAGTACAGTGCATCTTGCTATGTAGCCTTAGATATATGACATATGGCCCTAGTTAACCTAATGATAAATGGGTTACAGATATATTCAGTTAATAGTACGATTCACCGATTAGTACCTTATCAGCCTCTGGCCTATGTGGTACCAGCTACCGATATCCTGAACAGTGAGTATATATAAGTCGTGGGATGAAACTAACCTCGATGGAAAACATCAGTCGTTCCCAAAATTGTCCTGTGTAGGTGCATCGAGAGGCATGTTAAGCACAACAGGCTAAACATCAACCAAAATTATCCATGGCAGACAAAATAATCTGCAAAAGATAGCTTCAGTGTGCAGGTTTAAGCACGCTAGTAAAGCAAAACAAGTGGAAATGTGTGTTAAATGCAACAGGCCTAACATTTAACAACAAGAAAATAGTCATTAAAACTGGTATTGTGTCGGTCTAAGTACACTGGTTATTGTTAAATAAAAATGGAAAGGCGTGTTAACTACAAGATGCAACAACCAAATGTAGTCATTCATAGTGGTATTGTTGAAACTAGTATTGATGAAACTGAACTGCACAGTTCATACTTGCACATATAGAACATCACGTTGTGAATAACTGGAATAAACAAGGCATACTACGAACAACCAAAGATAGCATTTGAAACTGGACATATGCTAACTACAAACAACCGAACAATAAAAAAGAGAGGCATATGCTTGCTATAACAGGCTTAACAGCAAGCAAATATATGCATTCCTATCGGTATGTTTAAGACTGGATTGATGAAATGTACTGCACAATAAATAATTGCAAATATAGGGCATCACATTGTGAACAACTGAAATAAACAAGGCATACTACAAACAACCAAATATAGCAATTAAAATAGGACATATTCTCACTACACTACAAAAGGTACTCGACAAAACAAATCGTGGGTCCCCCTGTGAAGAGGCACAGCAAAACATGGGTTTCCTCACTTGTCACAGACGGGCTCGTTCCCGCAGGAAGAGCAAGGACCCTGGATGCGCTCCATGTTGTCGCAGATGGGCTCCTTCCCCTTGGAAGAGCATGGATGTAGGGTGCCCTCCCTGATATCGCCTACGGGCTCTTTCCCCTTGGAAGAGCAGATGGGATCTTTCCCCTTGGAAGAGCCGGATAGGGTGCCCTCCTCGTGGTCGCCGTTGATGAGGTCTGACTTCGAAGATGTGGATCCCAAGCCAGCGTCACATAACGTGTCCTTCAGAAATGACAAAAGGGGCTCGATAGCAATGTAGGATGGAAAATTCTTGACAGCGAGCCAGAGGAGATCAGCGGCGGGGCCATGGATGAGATCGACGATAGTTGAACCCGAGGCACTACAAAAAAAAGACACATCCTTGACATTTTGGGCCGAACGATTTTTTTTTCTGTCATACATATGACACTTCTATGACGATAATTGTGAAAAAACCCGGTATCATCATAGATGTGGTGGGCTCCTACTTCTATGACAAAAACTCATGACAGAAAATGGGCTTTTTGTCCTGGGCGGGTCGGAGACGCAGCTGCATGACATTCTTTGGGCCGTCTGTCGGTGTCAAAACCGGCGGATCTCGGGTAGGGGGTCCCGAACTGTGCGTCTAGGCCGGATGGTAACATGAGGCAGGGGACACGAAGTTTTACCTAGGTTCGGGCCCTCTTGATGGAGATAAAACCCTACGTCCTGCTTGATTAATATTGATGATATGGGTAGTACAAGAGTAGATCTACCACGAGATCAAAGAGGCTAAACCCTAGAAGCTATTCTATGGTATGATTGTATGTTGTGATTGTTGTCCTACGGACTAAAACCCTTCGGTTTATATAGACACCGGAGAGGGTTAGGGTTACACAAGGTCGATTACAAAGGAGGAGATATCCATATACATATTGCCTAGCTTGCCTTCCACGCCAAGTAGAGTCCCATCCGGACACGAGACGAAGTCTTCAATCTTGTATCTTCATAGTCTAACAGTCCGGCCAATGGAGATAGTCCGGCTGTCCGGAGACCCCCTAATATAGGACTCCCTCAGTAGCCCCCGAACCAGGCTTCAATGACGACGAGTCCGGCGCGCAGTATTGTCTTCGGCATTGCAAGGCGGTTTCCTCTCCAAATTCTGTGTACCCATCGAAATAATGTCTGGTTTCTTGTGAATGTTTGTACTCCTCGGCTTCCACGCCCAATAATGGCCACTTTCCACGTGTCGAGCGAATGTGAAGAGCGAGGGTGTTTTCATATTTACCCCCTAGCTGTGTGAATGAGCTGCCTATCTAAAAAGACGAGGATTCAGATCCAAATCACACCATCCCCCCTTGGCGAGCCTTCATCGGAGCGCACCCGACAGAGATCCATTCCATCATGGCCGGTCGACGCAGCTCCTCCTCTCGCACCGCTAGCTCCAAACTAGGAGATTGGGAGAGATGTTCCATCCCGCACAGCAAATCGGTGATTCTCCAGTCCAAGGGATTTCTTCCCCCAGCGTACCTGGTCCCGGTTCGAGCCGGGCTTGCCACCTACAATGGCGGAGAGCAAGCAGAGAGCCGTCCCAATCCCTCCAAGGGAGAGTGGGTATGCCTTGTCCCTTATTTGGTAAGAGGGCTCGGATTCCCAATTCATCCGTTTCTCCGGGGGCTTCTGGAGTTCTACGGCCTCCAGTTGCACAACCTTACGCCTGCCTCCCTGCTGCATATCACGGGATTCATACCCCTTTGCGAGTTATTTTTGGGCTGTGAGGCACATTTCACTCTATGGAAGAAGCTGTTCTGCCTTGTGCCCCGTTCTAAGAAGGGATCAATATATCAAGTGGGCGGAGCCGAAGTGTGGCGTATTGCAGGGACCAGATACCTGTCTGGGACCCCGAAGAAGACGTCCGAAGAATGGCCTTCAGAATGGTTTTATATAGAAGATGTCCCCCTCCCGGACCCTATTCGGATCGGCCTTCCGGAGATCGACAATGCCCCTTTGAAGAAGCGCCGGAGCTAGCGTCCACGGAGCTCCCTGGAGGAAGATGACAGGGACATTCTTTACCTGATGAGTCGGATAAGTTTTTTAGCTCGATCCGGATTTACCATGATCGAGGTCATGGCCACATGCATCATGCGGGGGGTGCAGCCGCTTCAGTATAGAGGCCACCCCATGTGGGATTTCAACTGGGAGGATGACGCCACCCACCACAGCCGCAAAGGCTAGGATCAGCTGCCGATCTAATAAAGATCTTATCCACTTTGTACAAGGGAGAAGAGGAGGAATTCCTTCATGTCAACCCGCAGGGCGGATTTTCTATGTACAATCCTCCGGGCTGGGTAAGCGGAGACTTTTTATTGCACATCCATTTCGTATTCCCGTAGTTAACTATTTATTCTAGCGATTTTATCGCAGGAGCTGCGCCAGGCAGTAAAGGAGATAAACAGCCCTCCTCCACAACCCGAGGACCCCGGACGATCCCTTGACCCGGCCTCCCAGGAGGATCCGAACATATCTGTGGAGCTAATCGACAGGGTATTTTACCAATGGAGTAATGACAACGCCTTGGTGGCCATTACGGCCGATTACCCTGGGCTAGTTCCAGCCTCACAGGTGACTGAGACCGAAGTCCCAGCACGTAAAAAGGGATCCGTCCTTGCGCTTGTTGATTGCCGTATAACAGCCGTGTTTTGCAGGGGAGGTCCTCGGGGCAGAAGGTCGAGCCTGTGGCAACTAGCCAACAAAGGGCCGCAGGGCCAGGCAGGCTGAAAAGATCTGCAATCCGGATTGAGGCACCGGCGCAGCGGTACGGCGCGCCGTCTTTATTGCAAGACATTATTTGTGGAGGCATATTAACGCCCATGCCTTCTTTTCAGGAAAAAGAGAGCTCGCCGGACTATACCCGAAGAGGCTACCAATCGCGCCTCCACAAGCCAGGCTCCAAGGCCGGATTCAGAGGTGGGAATGAATACAAGGCGTGCATCGGGTGCTCCTCCGACAGAGGATGCAGATAAACTGTCCGCCACCCATTTCGAGGTGGAAAGTGCCATGAACCACAGGCGTCGCTGGATTGTTCTTCGTGACGCTTGTTTCTCCCAAGAGGCATTGGATGCCTTCAACTCGGGAGATGCGCACCTCCGTGCCGCTCAAAATGGTCTAGCCAGAGCCACGGAGCAGTATGTAAAGACATACGGGTGAGAAAATTTGATGATTATACATATCAGTAGCCCCTGAGACTTGAAACAGTTAGGATAACTGATTTAAGGATCATTTGTTATGCAGGTTCTTACAGAAAAGAATACTCAACTGTCCCAGGAGCTGGAAGAGTGCAAAGCCCAACTTCAGGCCGCACTAGCCACAGCGGGGGAGCCCAAAAAGACCCCCTCTGGTAACATATCCTTCGAATGATAAGTATCGTATTAGAGTGCGGCGTATATGCAGATCTGACGATAAAATTGCAGATGACGCTGGAGTAAATCCGGATAAGCAACAGCTCATACGCCAGCTGAAGGCCGGTGAGAGCGTGCTGACGAGGGTGAGGCAGGAGAAGAATGATCTCCAAGATGCCAACACCAAGCTGGGCGTGGAACTAAAAGATGTTCGTGCCCAACTGTCGGACTCTGTTAAGGAGAATCGGCGGCTTCGACGCGGCATATTTAGTAAGTGCTTGAACAAATTTTGAAAAAAGAGTTCGGCAAGGAAGCTGACTGGCAGAGTTATGTTTGTAGGTATGCTTACAGGTCGTCCTGCCGAAGAGATGCCTGGTTCGATGGGTGATCTTCTTCCCGAGCTCTTGCAGTTGCACGAAAGAGTTTGGCAGGTGATGCAAGGCGTCGCCTAGGACTTGTGGCTATCTGTCTCCATACCTGAAGGCCTTGGAGAGCTTGCAGAAAGCCTGAAGGGAGCGCGGTGGCGCTTCCAATTATGGAAGATATCGGCCTGCCGTCAGGGTGCCAGGGAAGCCTAGGCAATGGTGAAGACACGATACACGAAGGCTGACCCGAACCACATGGACGAAGTCGGACCTGTGGGGCCTGATGGCAAGGAGATCCCTGTCAGTTTAGTGTACGGCCAAGTAGAATTGGCCGCAAAGTATTCCCAACATGACTATAGACTAGACAGCCTATTGGATGGCATTGAAGAGGAATTCAACTAGTCAAATTGACTATGTAATTTTAAAGTGACATGTATGATGCCTTCTAGCCGGATTGTAGATCGTTTGTCGTGGCGGACCTTTTCGCTTCAACCTCAGGACCCGATAGTCCGGAGTGTATCCGAATACCCTTTAGGTTATGTAAGAACTGGGGCATGTGTGGTGACCAGGCGTAGGGGTCATTAGTGCTTTATCAGACAAGTTCCCAACCAGTTATGTTATATTACATAGGTAGTAAGAAACATCTTCCAGAGAGAATAGTTCCGTTAAGGGTTCCTTTCCCTGGGTAGGCATGCCCTAAAGTGCATGTCCGGACTACGACAAGAAGCGCAGAAAAAACATCTGGGGGCAGATATGGATAATAAATAAAAGTCATCTTTTGTTCACCGACCGAATATTCTCTTAAGAACGCTAGCTTTCGGCTTCACCCAGTCTGAGGTACACGTCCGGCTGACCCGGTGGTAACCATCACAGAGGTGCTCCCCTTATGCCATAGCCGAATTAATGGGAACCTAGGGCATAAATACAAGAGCCAGGCAACCCAGCTTGGCCAAAACTTAAGTCATATCAATGCATATAATGGTGAAAAAAGGTACATGAGGAAGTATAACGCATGTGTTGGGCGGGATGCCCAGGTGAATAATTTAAGCTTCTGTGAAAGAAGCCCCCAGGTGTATAGAGTGCGGCTAGCATATCTATAATGTACAAGTGAGGCACAAGGTGACCCTTCGAGGCCTAGAGAAATAAAAGAAAGAAAGGGAAACAAGACAAATGACGCATATGCAGAAAATGGACAAAGGGAGGGGACTAACATAAAGTCTGGTGCTAGGCGTAGAATCTTCGGAGCCTGGCTGCGTTCCATGGGTTCAGCTCGAGTCGACTAGTCGATGCATCCCGCAGTCGGTACGCTCCTCCGGTCAGAACTTGGTCGATGATGAAGGGACCTTCCCATTTGGGCTCTAGCTTGTTCTTTTTCTTATCCGGCAGCCGGAGAACAAGTTCGCCAACGTTATATGTTTTGGCCCGTACTTCTCTGCTTTGGTATCTGCGAGCCTGTTGCGGGTAAAATGCGGAATGGGCTTTGGCTACGTTGCGCTCTTCCTCCAAGGTATCCAGACTGTCCTTCCGATCGAGCTCGGCTTCTCTTTCTTCGTACATGCGCACTCGAGGTGAGTCATGAATTATGTCATAGGGCAGGACTACCTCTACGCCGTACACCATAAAAAACCGTGTGTATCCGGTACTACGATTTGGCGTGGTCCGTAGCCCCCAGAGTACAGAGTCGAGCTCCTCTACCCAGTGCGTGCCAGACTCCGTTAAGGAGCGCACTAATCTGGGTTTAATGCCTCTCATTATAAGACCATTTGCTCGTTCGACTTGACCGTTGGTTTGTGGGTGATAGACTGAAGCATAGTCGAGCTTGATGCCCATTTTACTGCACCAGAGTTTTACCTCATCGGCCGTGAAGTTCGTGCTGCTATCAGTTATGATGCTGTGGGGGACGCCGTAACGGTGTACAACACCGGATATGAAATCTATCACCGGTCCGAATTCGGCTGCTTTAACCAGTTTGGCCTCTATCCATTTGGTGAATTTATCCACCATGACCAATAAGTATTTTTTCTTGTGGGTTCCCCCTTGAAGGGGTCCAACCTGTTGGGTTTCGTAGTAATTTCAAAAAATTTCCTACGCACACGCAAGATCATGTGATGCATAGCAACGAGGGGAGAGTGTGATCTACATACCTAGTAGATCCGCAACGGAAGCGTTTGGTTGATGTAGTCGTACGTCTTCATGATCCGACCGATCAAGCACCGAAACTACGACACCTCCGAGTTTGAGCACACGTTCAGCTCGATGACGATCCCCGGACTCCGATCCAGCAAAGTGTCGGGGAAGAGTTCCGTCAGCACGACGGCGTGGTGACGATCTTGATGTACCACAGCAGCAGGGCTTCGCCTAAACTCCGCTACAGTATTATCGAGGATTATGGTGGCTGGGGGCACCGCACACGGCTAAGGAATAGATCACGTGGATCAACTTGTGTGTTTCTGGGGTGCCTCTGCCTCAGTATATAAAGGAGCCAAGGGGGAGGGGCCGCCGGCCAGGAGGAGGGCGCAGGAGGAGTCCTACTCCTCCCGGGAGTAGGACTCCCCCCAATCCTAGTTGGACTAGGATTCCCCGAGGGGGAAAGAGGGAGAGGGGGCCGGCCACCTCTCCTAGTCCTAATAGGACTAGGGGAAGGGGGGAGGCGCGCGGCCACCTTGGGCTGCCCCTTTCTCGTTTCCACTAAAGCCCATTATGGCCCATATGGCTCCCGGGGGTTCCGGTAACCTCCCGGTACTCCGGTAAAATCCCGATTTCACCCGGAACACTTCCGATGTCCAAATATAGGCTTCCAATATATCAATCTTTATGTCTCGACCATTTAGAGACTCCTCGTCATGTCCGTGATCACATCCGGGACTTCGAACAACCTTCGGTACATCAAAATGCATAAACTCATAATATAACTGTCATCGTAACCTTAAGCGTGCTGACCCTACGGGTTCGAGAACAATGTAGACATGACCGAGACTCGTCTCCGGTCAATAACCAATAGCGGGACCTGGATGCCCATATTGGCTCCTACATATTCTACGAAGATCTTTATCGGTCAGACCGCATAACAACATACGTTGTTCCCTTTGTCATCGGTATGTTACTTGCCCGAGATTCGATCGTCGGTATTCCAATACCTAGTTCAATCTCGTTACCGGTAAGTCTCTTTACTCATTCTGTAATACATCATCCCGCAACTAACTCATTTAGTTGCAATGCTTGCAAGGCTTAAGTGATGTGTATTACCGAGAGGGCCCAGAGATACCTCTCCGACAATCGGAGTGACAAAACCTAATCTCGAAATACGCCAACCCAACATGTACCTTTGGAGACACCTGTAGTACTCCTTTATAATCACCCAGTTACGTTGTGACGTTTGGTAGTACCCAAAGTGTTCCTCCGGTAAACGGGAGTTGCATAATCTCATAGTTATAGGAACATGTATAAGTCATGAAGAAAGCAATAGCAACATACTAAACGATCGGGTGCTAAGCTAATGGAATGGGTCATGTCAATCAGATCATTCTCTTAATGATGTGATCCCGTTAATCAAATAACAACTCATTGTTCATGGTTAGGAAACATAACCATCTTTGATTAACGAGCTAGTCAAGTAGAGGCATACTAGTGACACTTTGTTTGTCTATGTATTCACACATGTATTATGTTTCCGGTTAATACAATTCTAGCATGAATAATAAACATTTATCATGATTATAAGGAAATAAATAATAACTTTATTATTGCCTCTAGGGCATATTTCCTTCAGTCTCCCACTTGCACTAGAGTCAATAATCTAGATTACACCGTAATGATTCTAACACCCATGGAGCCTTGGTGCTGATCATGTTTTGCTCGTGGAAGAGGCTTAGTCAATGGGTCTGCAACATTCAGATCCGTATGTATCTTGCAAATCTCTATGTCTCCCACCTGGACTAGATCCCGGATGGAATTGAAGCGTCTCTTGATGTGCTTGGTTCTCTTGTGAAATCTGGATTCCTTTGCCAAGGCAATTGCACCAGTATTGTCACAAAAGATTTTCATTGGACCCGATGCACTAGGTATGACACCTAGATCGGATATGAACTCCTTCATCCAGACTCCTTCGTTCGCTGCTTCCGAAGCAGCTATGTACTCCGCTTCACATGTAGATCCTGCTACGACGCTTTGTTTAGAACTGCACCAACTGACAGCTCCACCGTTTAATGTAAACACGTATCCGGTTTGCGATTTAGAATCGTCCGGATCAGTGTCAAAGCTTGCATCAACGTAACCATTTACGACGAGCTCTTTGTCACCTCCATATACGAGAAGCATATCCTTAGTCCTTTTCAGGTATTTCAGGATGTTCTTGACCGCTGTCCAGTGATCCACTCCTGGATTACTTTGGTACCTCCCTGCTAGACTTATAGCAAGGCACACATCAGGTCTGGTACACAGCATTGCATACATGATAGATCCTATTGCTGATGCATAGGGAACATCTTTCATATTCTCTCTATCTTCTGCAGTGGTCGGGCATTGAGTCTTACTCAATTTCACACCTTGTAACACAGGCAAGAATCCTTTCTTTGCTTGATCCATTTTGAACTTCTTCAAAATTTTGTCAAGGTATGTTGTTTGTGAAAGTCCAATTAAGCGTCTTGATCTATCTCTATAGATCTTAATGCCTAATATGTAAGCAGCTTCACCGAGGTCTTTCATTGAAAAACTCTTATTCAAGTATCCCTTTATGCTATCCAGAAATTCTATATTATTTCCAATTAATAATATGTCATCCACATATAATATCAGAAATGCTACAGAGCTCCCACTCACTTTCTTGTAAATACAGGCTTCTCCAAAAGTCTGTATAAAACCAAATGCTTTGATCACACTATCAAAACGTTTATTCCAACTCCGAGAGGCTTGCACCAGTCCATAAATGGATCGCTGGAGCTTGCACACTTTGTTAGCTCCCTTTGGATCGACAAAACCTTCTGGTTGCATCATATACAACTCTTCTTCTAGAAATCCATTCAGGAATGCAGTTTTGACATCCATCTGCCAAATTTCATAATCATAAAATGCGGCAATTGCTAACATGATTCGGACAGACTTAAGCATCGCTACGGGTGAGAAGGTCTCATCGTAGTCAATCCCTTGAACTTGCCGAAAACCTTTCGCGACAAGTCGAGCTTTGTAGACAGTGATATTACCGTCAGCGTCAGTCTTCTTCTTGAAGATCCATTTATTCTCAATTGCTTGCCGATCATCGGGCAAGTCAACCAAAGTCCACACTTTGTTCTCATACATGGATCCCATCTCAGATTTCATGGCTTCAAGCCACTTTGCGGAATCTGGGCTCACCATCGCTTCTTCATAGTTCGTAGGTTCATCATGATCTAGTAGCATGACTTCCAGAACGGGATTACCGTACCACTCTGGTGCGGATCTTGCTCTGGTTGATCTACGAGGTTCAGTAGTATCTTGTTCTGAAGTTTCATGATCATTATCATTAGCTTCCTCACTAACTGGTGTAGGTGTCATAGAAACAGTTTTCTGTGATGTACTACTTTCCAATAAGGGAGCAGGTACAGTTACCTCGTCAAGTTCTACTTTCCTCCCACTCACTTCTTTCGAGAGAAACTCCTTCTCCAGAAAGTTTCCGAATTTAGCAACAAAAGTCTTGCCTTCGGATCTGTGATAGAAGGTGTATCCGATAGTTTCCTTTGGATATCCTATGAAGACACATTTCTCCGATTTGGGTTCGAGCTTATCAGGTTGAAGCTTTTTCACATAAGCATCGCAGCCCCAAACTTTCAGAAACGACAACTTTGGTTTCTTGCCAAACCACAGTTCATAAGGCGTCGTCTCAACGGATTTTGATGGTGCCCTATTTAACGTGAATGCGGCCGTCTCTAGAGCGTATCCCCAAAACGATAGCGGTAAATCAGTAAGAGACATCATAGATCGCACCATATCTAGTAAAGTACGATTACGACGTTCGGACACACCATTACGCTGAGGTGTTCCGGGTGGCGTGAGTTGCGAAACTATTCCACAATTTTTCAAATGTACACCAAACTCGTAACTCAAATATTCTCCTCCACGATCAGATCGTAGAAACTTTATTTTCTTGTTACGATGATTTTCAACTTCACTCTGAAATTCCTTGAACTTTTCAAATGTTTCAGACTTATGTTTCATTAAGTAGATATACCCATATCTGCTTAAATCATCTGTGAAGGTGAGAAAATAACGATATCCGCCACGAGCCTCAATATTCATCGGACCACATACATCTGTATGTATGATTTCCAACAAATCTGTTGCTCTCTCCATAGTACCGGAGAACGGTGTTTTGGTCATCTTGCCCATGAGGCACGGTTCGCAAGTACCAAGTGATTCATAATCAAGTGGTTCCAAAAGTCCATCAGAATGGAGTTTCTTCATGCGCTTTACACCGATATGACCTAAACGGCAGTGCCACAAATAAGTTGCACTTTCATTATCAACTCTGCATCTTTTGGCTTCAACATTATGAATATGTGTGTTACTACTATCGAGATTCAACAAGAATAGACCACTCTTCAAGGGTGCATGACCATAAAAGATATTACTCATATAAATAGAACAACCATTATTCTCTGATTTAAATGAATAACCGTCTCGCATCAAACAAGATCCAGATATAATGTTCATGCTTAACGCTGGCACCAAATAACAATTATTTAGGTCTAATACTAATCCCGAAGGTAGATGTAGAGGTAGCGTGCCGACTGCGATCACATCGACTTTGGAACCGTTTCCCACGCGCATCGTCACCTCGTCCTTAACCAATCTTCGCTTGATCCGTAGTCCCTGTTTCGAGTTGCAAATATTAGCAACAGAACCAGTATCAAATACCCAGGTGCTACTGCGAGCATTAGTAAGGTACACATCAATAACATGTATATCACATATACCTTTGTTCACCTTGCCATCCTTCTTATCCGCCAAATACTTGGGGCAGTTCCGCTTCCAGTGACCAGTCTGCTTGCAATAGAAGCACTCAGTTTCAGGCTTAGGTCCAGGTTTGGGTTTCTTCTCTTGAGTAGCAACTTGCTTGCCGTTCTTTTTGAAGTTCCCCTTCTTCTTCCCTTTGCCCTTTTTCTTGAAACTAGTGGTCTTGTTGACCATCAACACTTGATGCTCCTTCTTGATTTCTACCTCCGCAGCTTTCAGCATCGCGAAGAGCTCGGGAATAGTCTTGTTCATCCCTTGCATATTATAGTTCATCACGAAGCTCTTGTAGCTTGGTGGTAGTGATTGAAGAATTCTGTCAATGACGCAATCATCTGGAAGATTAACTCCCAATTGAATCAAGTGATTATTATACCCAGACATTTTGAGTATATGCTCACTGACAGAACTGTTCTCCTCCATCTTGCAGCTATAGAACTTATTGGAGACTTCATATCTCTCAATCCGGGCATTTGCTTGAAATATTAACTTCAACTCCTGGAACATCTCATATGCTCCATGACGTTCAAAACGTCGTTGAAGTCCCGATTCTAAGCCGTAAAGCATGGCACACTGAACTATCAAGTAGTCATCAGCTTTGCTCTGCCAGACATTCATAACATCTGGCGTTGCTCCTGCAGTAGGCCTGGCACCCAGCGGTGCTTCCAGGACGTAATTCTTCTGTGCAGCAATGAGGATAATCCTCAAGTTACGGACCCAGTCCGTGTAATTGCTACCATCATCTTTCAACTTTGCTTTCTCAAGGAACGCATTAAAATTCAACGGAACAACAGCACGAGCCATCTATCTACAATCAAACATAAACAAGCAAGATACTAATCAGGTACTAAGTTTCATGATAAATTTAAGTTCAGTTAATCAAATTAATTAAAGAACTCCCACTTAGATAGACATCCCTCTAATCTTCTAAGTGATTACGTGATCCAAATCAACTAAACCATAACCGATCATCACGTGAGATGGAGTAGTTTTCAATGGTGAACATCGTTATGTTGATCATATCTACTATATGATTCACGCTCGACCTTTCGGTCTCCGTGTTCCGAGGCCATATCTGTATATGCTTGGCTCGTCAAGTATAACCTGAGTATTCCGCGTGTGCAACTGTTTTGCACCCGTTGTATTTGAACGTAGAACCTATCACACCCGATCATCACGTGGTGTCTCAGCACGAAGAACTTTCGCAACGGTGCATACTCAGGGAGAACACTTCTTGATAATTTAGTGAGAGATCATCTTATAATGCTACCGTCAATCAAAGCAAGATAAGATGCATAAAAGGATAAACATCACATGCAATCAATATAAGTGATATGATATGGCCATCATCATCTTGTGCTTGTGATCTCCATCTCCGAAGCACCGTCGTGATCACCATCGTCACCGGCGTGACACCTTGATCTCCATCGTAGTATCGTTGTCGTCTCGCCAAGCTTGTGCTTCTACGACTATCGCTACCGCTTAGTGATAAAAGTAAAGCATTACATCGCGATTGCATTGCATATAATAAAACGACAACCATAAGGCTCCTGCCAGTTGCCGATAACTCGGTTACAAAATATGATCATCTCATACAATAAAATTCAGCATCATGTCTTGACCATATCACATCACAACATGCCCTGCAAAAACAAGTTAGACGTCCTCTACTTTGTTGTTGCAAGTTTTACGTGGCTGCTACGGGCTTAAGCAAGAACCAATCTCACCTACGCATCAAAACCACAATGATAGTTTGTTAAATAGACTCCGTTTTAACCTTCGCAAGGACCGGGCGTAGCCATACTTGGTTCAACTAAAGTTGGAGAGACAGTCGCCCGCAAGCCACCTATGTGCAAAGCACGTCGGGGGAACCGGTCTCGCGTAAGCGTACGCGTAATGTTGGTTCGGGTCGTCTCGTCCAACAATGCCGCCGAACCAAAGTATGACATGCTGGTAGGCAGTATGACTTATATCGCCCACAACTCACTTGTGTTCTACTCGTGCATATAACATCAACATAAATAACCTAGGCTCGGATGCCACTGTTGGGTTTCGTACTAATTTCAAAAAATTTCCTGCGCACACGCAAGATCATGTGATGCATAGCAACGAGGGGAGAGTGTGATCTACATACCTAGTAGATCCACAACGGAAGCGTTTGGTTGATGTAGTCGTACGTCTTCATGATCCGACCGATCAAGCACTGAAACTACGGCACCTCCGAGTTCGAGCACACGTTCAGCTCGATGACGATCCCCGGACTCCGATCCAGCAAAGTGTCGGGGAAGAGTTCCGTCAGCATGACGGCGTGGTGACGATCTTGATGTACCACAGCAGCAGGGCTTTGCCTAAACTCCGCTACAGTATTATCGAGGATTATGGTGGCTGGGGGCACCGCACACGGCTAAGGAATAGATCACGTGGATCAACTTGTGTGTTTCTGGGGTGCCTCTGCCTCAGTATATAAAGGAGCCAAGGGGGAGGGGGCCGCCGGCCAGGAGGAGGGCACAGGAGGAGTCCTACTCCTCCTGGGAGTAGGACTCCCCGCCAATCCTAGTTGGACTAGGATTCCTCGAGGGGGAAAGAGGGAGAGGGGGGCTGGCCACCTCTCCTAGTCCTAATAGGACTAGGGGAAGGAGGGAGGCACGCGGCCACCTTGGGCTGCCCCTTTCTCCTTTCCACTAAAGCCCATTAAGGCCCATATGGCTCCCGGGGGGTTCCGATAACCTCCCGGTACTCCGGTAAAATCCCGATTTCACCCGGAACACTTCCGATGTCCAAATATAGGCTTCCAATATATCAATCTTTATGTCTCGACCATTTCGAGACTCCTCGCCATGTCAGTGATCACATCCGGGACTTTGAGCAACCTTCGATACATCAAAATGCATAAACTCATAATATAACTGTCATCGTAACCTTAAGCGTGCGGACCCTACGGGTTCGAGAACAATGTAGACATGACCGAGACTCGTCTCCGGTCAATAACCAATAGCGGGACCTAGATGCCCATATTGGCTCCTACATATTCTACGAAGATCTTTATCGGTCAGACCGCATAACAACATACGTTGTTCCCTTTGTCATCGGTATGTTACTTGCCCGAGATTCGATCGTCGGTATTCCAATACCTAGTTCAATCTCGTTACCGGTAAGTCTCTTTACTCGTTCTGTAATACATCATCCCGCAACTAACTCATTTAGTTGCAATGCTTGCAAGGCTTAAGTGATGTGTATTACCGAGAGGGCCCAGAGATACCTCTCCGACAATCGGAGTGACAAAACCTAATCTCGAAATACGCCAACCCAACATGTACCTTTGGAGACACCTGTAGTACTCCTTTATAATCACCCAGTTACGTTGTGACGTTTGGTAGTACCCAAAGTGTTCCTCCGGTAAACGGGAGTTGCATAATCTCATAGTTATAGGAACATGTATAAGTCATGAAGAAAGCAATAGCAACATACTAAACGATTGGGTGCTAAGCTAATGGAATGGGTCATGTCAATCAGATCATTCTCTTAATGATGTGATCTCGTTAATCAAATAACAACTCATTGTTCATGGTTAGGAAACATAACCATCTTTGATTAATGAGCTAGTCAAGTAGAGGCATACTAGTGACACTTTGTTTGTCTATGTATTCACACATGTATTATGTTTCCGGTTAATATAATTCTAGCATGAATAATAAACATTTATCATGATTATAAGGAAATGAATAATAACTTTATTATTGCCTCTAGGGCATATTTCCTTCACAACCATGTCAAGCCCCCAGACCGCGAAGGGCCATGTAATGGGGATTGTTCGGAGGGCGGTGGGTGGCATGTGGCTTTGATTTCCAAAGAGCTGGCAACCGGCGCAACGTTGGACCAAGTCCTGTGCGTCTGCCCGGGCCGTTGGCCAATAGAATCCTGTATGGAAGGCCTTGCTTACAAGAGCCCGGGCTGCAGCGTGATGACCGCCGAGTCCGGCATGAATTTCTACCAAAAGGTTCCGCCCTTCCTCTTTGGAGATGCACCGTTTAAGGACTCCGGTAGCGCTTTTTTTGTACAATTCTCCCTCGTGGACCCTGTAGGCCTTGGATCGCCGCACTATGCAGCGTGCCTCATTTTGGTCCTCCGGAAGTTCCTGTCTAGTTAAGTAGGCCAGGAATGGTTCTGTCCACGGGGCAACAATGACCATTATTTCATGGGCTGATTGTGTTATTTTGGTGGCGGAGCCTCCGATTGTGTCAGAGAGTTCGGTTTCGAGTATTTTGGCCGGGTCCAGACTGTTGTTACCGGTGTCCCCTTCCCATGCTACGGATGGCTTGAAGAGCCGTTCCAGAAATATGTTGGGAGGTAACGCGTCATGTTTTGCGCTGATGGGGGTGAGGATATCCGCCGCCTGATTGTTTTCCCGAGCCACATGGTGAAATTCGAGCCCCTCGAACCAAGCTGACATTTTTAGGACGACATTGCGATAAGCTGCCATTTTCGGATCCTTGCCGTCGAAGTCTCCATTTATTTGGGATATCCTGAGGTTCGAATCCCCGTGCACCTCTAGGCGTTGAATGCCCATGGATACTGCCATCCGGAGACCATGTAGAAGGGCCTCATATTCGGCTACGTTGTTGGAGTCTGTATACATTATCTGTAGTACGTATTGAACGGTATCTCCTGTTGGGGACGTCAAAATGACGCCAGCCCCTAGACCGGCCAACATTTTGGAGCCATCAAAGTGCATGATCCAGTTTGAATATGTGCCGTACTCTTTAGGGAGTTCGGCTTTCGTCCATTCAGCGATGAAGTCAGCCAAAACTTGCGACTTAATAGCTCGCTATGGCTTGTAAGTTATGTCGAACGGGAGGAGCTCCATGGCCCATTTGGCAATCCGGCACATCGCTTCGCGGTTGTTTATAATATCGTTAAGTGGTACTTCCGAGGCTACCGTTAACGAACACTCTTGAAAGTAGTGTCGCACCTTCCGGGATGCCATAAATACTGCGTACGCTATCATTTGATAATGCGGGTACTGTGATTTGCATGGAGTAAGGACAGTGGACACATAGTAAACCGGCTTTTGAAGGGGGAATTTGTGTCCGTCCACTTCTCGCTCGACGACGAGCACTACGCTTACTACTTGATGCGTTACCGCAATGTATAATAGCATTGGTTCGCCAATGTTTGGCGCGTCCAGGACTGGGTTTGTTGCCAATATGGCTTTTATTTCATTGAGTCCAGCCGTGGCGGCGTCCGTCCACTCGAAGTGTTCGATGCGCCGAAGGAGGCGATAAAGGGGTAATGCCTTTTCTCACAAGCGGGAGATAAAGCGGCTTAGAGCCGCCACGCATCCAGTCAATTTTTGTATTTGTTTGAGGTCTGTTGGGGTAGCCAACTATGACAACGCTCGGATTTTGGCCGGATTAGCTTCGATGCCTCTACTGGAGACGATGAATCCCAGGAGCTTTTCGGCTAGTACGCCGAAAATGCATTTTTCCGGATTGAGCTTGATGTCATATGTTCGAAGGTTGTCGAATGTGACCCTCGAGTCGTCTACTAGAGTTTCGACATGCTTGGTTTTAACGACCACGTCATCCACGTATGCCTCCACTGTTTTACCGATCTGGTTTGCCAAACATGTGTGAATCACGCGCTGATATGTTGCGCCATCGTTTTTTAGCCCGAAGGGCATTGTGTTGAAGCAGAATGGGCCGTATGGTGTGATGAATGCCGTTGCGGCTTGGTCTAGCTCTGCCATTTTGATTTAATGGTAGCCGGAGTATGCGTCGAGGAAACACAGTGAATCGTGTCCTACAGTAGCATCGACGATTTCATCGATGCGGGGGAGGGGGGAGGAATCCTTTGGGCAGGCCTTGTCAAGGTCCTTAAAATCGACGCACAAGCGCCAGGATTTGTCCTTCTTTGGTACCATCACCAGTTTTGCTAGCCAGTCTGGATGTTTTATGTCTCTGATGAATCTGACCTCCAATAGCTTGGCTAGTTCCTCTCCCATGGCTTGTCTTTTAGGCTCGGAGAAACGTCGAAGAACTTGCTTGACTGGCTTGAATCCTTTTAGGATATTTAGGCTGTGTTCGGCCAGCCTGTGTGGGATTCCTGGCATGTCTGAAGGGTGCCAGGCAAAAATGTCCCAGTTCTCGCATAGGAACTCTCACAGTGCGGCGTCGACATCAGGGTTTAATTGTGCCCCGATGGAAGCTGTTTTTGTAGGGTCCGTTGGATGGACTTGGAATTTGACTATTTTGTCTGCCGGCTTAAAGGAGGTGGACTTGGATCTTTTATCGAGTATCACGTCGTCCCTGTTCACCGTGGAGCGCAGCGCAGTTAGTTCTTCGGCTGCTAGGGCCTCGGATAGTGCCTCAAGGGCCAGTGCAGCTGTCTTATTTTCGGCGCGGAGTGCTATGTCCGGATCACTAACAAGAGTGATGATTCCGTTGGGCCCGGGCATTTTGACCTTCATGTACCCATAATGGGGTATGGCTTGGAAGATTGTAAACGCCTCCCACCCTAATAGAGCGTGGTATCCGCTGCTGAACGGGGCCACTTGGAATGTAATTTCTTCGGACCTGTAATTATCCGGCGTGCCGAATACCACGTCTAGTGTGATTTTTCCAACACAGCGTGCTTCCCAACTAGAGATGATTCCTCTAAAGGTTGTGCTGCTTTGCTCAATGCGGCTCCAGTCTATTTCCATCTTTTGAAGAGTTTACTCATAGATGAGGTTTAATCCGTTGCCGCCGTCCATGAGTACCTTGGTGAGTCGAAAGCCGTCCATGATTGGACTAAGGACCAGTGCGGCTGGTGCTCGGGCTGTTCGAAATTTGGGTTCATCACTGGCGGTGAAGGTAATAGCCGTGTCACTCCAAGGATTTATTTCTGCTACGTAGCAGATTTCGGCTATGGTGCGGAGTGTTCGCTTGCGTCTATTATTTGACGCGAAGGTCTCAAAGACCGTTAACACCACATTGTTGTCCACAGGATGGTGCTCTATGGTTTTTGGGAGGAGTAGATCCTCACCACTTTTGGCCACCTGCCGGAGTATCCAACACGCTCTAAGGCTGTGCGTTGGTATTGCATCCGCTGTACTATGAATTTTGCAGGGTCCGTTGAGCCATCCCTCCAGTACGGTTCCTTGCCCCGTAGAGGGCTTTTGCTTTTTGGTAGTTAACCCAGGTGAATTGTGATAATGCACCCTTTTATTTCGAACTGGGTTTGTATTCAGAGCCGGATTATCCCAAAATTTTATTTCGGTTTTCCAGGCGCTTTCCATCGCACAGTACTTTCGTACTATGGACACCAAGTCGGCAAAGCGTGTAATTTCGCGACGACTTATGGCGTTGAGGATTCCCTTGTCCGTGCAATTATTGTAGAAGAAGGAAATCGCGTCTTCCTCGCGGCAGTCCTTTATCCTGTTCATGATTAGGAGGAATCTGGCCCAGTAATGGTGTACTGTTTCTTCGGGCTCTTGCCTAATTTGGGATAGATCGCGTATGTTTGGGTGGGTGGGTGGAATTGAATCTGAATCCTTACCCAATCTGAGACTCAGGGGCCAAGGAGTTTCCGAACTCGAAGGTTTGGAGTCTTGGATGTTTTCTGATGAATCTAGCCTGCTGCTTGATTCTAGGTTCAGGCCTTGAGTGACGTCCTCCCCTCCGCGGGCATCCGGCTTGGAGGGATCGGGAATCCAGACATAGCTAGTCCTTAAGATAGATGAAGGGTTGCCGCAATGTTCCTCCACCACTGAAACATGATGGGTGACCCAGGGAGAGTTGATCTCTCTCAGATCGGGTTTAGGCCCAATCTGATCATAGTCTGTAGCGACTCCCAGGGCGGCGATGCGATCCAAGAGCTCGTTCAGGGAAGAGAGCTCCATTGGATCTAACTTCTCGGCAAGTTCCGAGTTGACGTGAAGATTGCTTTCGATGACCCGAGAAGTCATCGTCGGTGCAGCGGCCGAACGAGCGGTGATAGGAAAACCACCTAGTCGGAGAGTTTGGCCGATAGCCAAAGCTCCCTCAGCGATAGTGCCGTCTTTGAAGACGGGATGAGACATCCTTCCTGGTGGCAACGGCACAGCGGAACTCTCAATGAAAGCACCAATGTCGGTGTCAAAACCGGCGGATCTCGGGTAGGGGGTCCCGAACTATGCGTCTAGGCCGGATGGTAACAGGAGGCAGGGGACACAAAGTTTTACCCAGGTTCGGGCCCTCTTGATGGAGGTAAAACCCTATGTCTTGCTTGATTAATATTGATGATATGGGTAGTACAAGAGTAGATCTACCACGAGATCAGAGAGGCTAAACCCTAGAAGCTAGCCTATGGTATGATTGTATGTTGTGATTGTTGTCCTACGGACTAAAACCCTTCGGTTTATATAGACACCGGAGAGGGTTAGGGTTACACAAGGTCGGTTACAAAGGAGGAGATATCCATATACATATTGCCTAGCTTGCCTTCCACGCCAAGTAGAGTCCCATCCGGACACGAGACGAAGTCTTCAATCTTGTATCTTCATAGTCTAACAGTCCGACCAATGGAGATAGTCCGGCTATCCAGAGACCCCCTAATATAGGACTCCCTCACCGTCCATGATGGGAAAAACCGTGGTAGAAGCGAGGGCGAGGAAAATTTCGGGGAGTTCCCGGTTACGGTGGGAGGTCGGGGGCCGAGCGATGCGCGTTTTGTCAGGACCCCGACTCGATGTCACATTGATCTAGCCGGTAACACCTCATATCACTTTGCGGCCTCACGCACGGTATCCCCACGGGTGTCGTCTTACCTTTTCCCGGGACCGTTTGCGCCTTTTGGCTCACGTATATGATAGTGTCGCTAGCATCCATATGATAAGGAGCCCGGGCTGACATGACTAGTCGTAAACCCAAAGTGGCACAGACTTACAGGGACAGGCATCCATGACCCAGCTTCGAACGTGTCGGTCATCAGCAAGTGGGTCCGGGCTGTAGCACTGGGCTAGCAGGACTCCGGTAAACCGGGCTGTAGCGGGCTAACAGGACTCCGGTACTCAAAGCGTGACATTTCCCTGAAGGGACAGACATAGGAACGAAGAAGGACACATGCCGGCCAGCCTAAGTGTTCCAGAGCAGTAGCAAGCTACCATGGCTCAGCGGTAACACTAGGAGACATTTCCCGGTAAGAGAGGCTACTAAAGATAAACAACTAGATAGTCAGATCCCACACATACCAAGCATTTCAATCATACACACAATATGCTCGATATGTGCAAATACAACGAAGCATCACAACATGACTCTACGACACAAGTACTTTATTTAAGGCTCAGTGAGCCATACATAACATACACAAAGGTACGGGTCTCACGACCCAACATACAAGTCATACAGTCATACAAACCAGCAGCGAAAGTACATTGTCTGAGTACAGACAATTAGTAAAATAAAAGAGGCTTGGAAAGCCTAACTATACTACGTGGTCCATCACAAGCTCAGGGTCACCACCTGGGTCTTTAGCCTACTCGTTGATGTCAACGTCTACATAGAACCCATCAGAAGGGGTTGCAGCGTCTTCTGTAAAAATGTAGATTATAGCAACATGAGTACAAAGGTACTCAGCAAGACTTACATCAGATCCTACATACATGCATAGTATCAAGAAGGGTTGGTGGAGTTATTGCAGCAAGCCAGCTTTGACTCTTGGCTAGGCTATCCTACGATACTTCAATTTGAAATGGTTTTGCGCACACGAGTCCACTACTCACCACTTCAATACACTACCGAGGATCCACCTCCGTCTTCCTACGGAAGAGCCATCCTCGGCACTCACACTTATCTTGAGGCTTTTAGTAGTTTCCATTTACTTGTCTATGAACTGTATAGGCAACCAAGTAGTCCTTACCGCGGACGCGGCTATTCGAATAGATTATGATAACCCTGCAGGGGTGTACTTCTTCATACATGTTTCCACCACTTAGCGTCTGCACACGACATGTGCTCGGCAGACTTCAAGCGAAAGCCGACGTGGGTGTAGACCACGACCTACCTAAACACTTAAGCCTCTAGTCCAGGTTTATCGCCTATTCAGGTTCCATCCGCAGGGAGTCCGGCCGAGGTTTCCCATACGGCCCCGAACGATGTGAACAAGGTTCCCGAGATACCTAACGGGTATTCGGTACACCCGGCCACGTACCTACCGCATCACAGCCCACCCCTACGGTCAGCGCTGTCCACGGCCTCCAGTAGGCTACAAACACCAGAAACTACTTGCAACTCCTGGACAGAGAGCTAGGGTGAATAAGAAGTCGAGCGGGGTCATATTTCAGGGCCCAATGCATGGTAGTAGCTGTATCTTAAATCACATATACAGATCTCAGTGCTTAAGGTCGGCTTCAATGAAACAACCCACCATGTACTCCTACATGGCCTCTCATCGATACCTTTACCAAATCGTGTTCACCACACCACTCTCATTACCGACATAAACATTTCACTCTAGCCCATCACCCAGATGAACCAGACCTGACACGACTCTAAGCATAGCAGGCATAGCAAGGTAGGAACAACACATACATATGGCTCAATCAACTCCTACACATGCTAGTGGGTTTCATCTAGTTACTGTGGCAATGACAGGTCATGCAGAGGAAATGGGTTCAACTACCGTAGCACACAGCAGTTTGAAACGCGTTGTCTTAATGCAGTAAAAGAGAGCAGGAGCGAGAACATGGGATTGTATCGATATGATCAAATGGTTGGTTGCTTGCCTGATGGTTCGATGCACTGATACGGTTCTTCGTTAGGGTAATCACGGTACTCCTCGGAGGCAGAACCTGTCGTAAAGGACAGCGATGCACAAACATCACCAAACAATATGCGACAATATGATGCATGCATGAAACATGGCAATATGAGTGTGTTGGGCTAATGCAACTAAAACCAGAAGGGTTTGAACAAATTTGAATCAAAGATTCAAATTTCAAACTCAAACATGGCCTTTTAAAGTGCTTTTCCTTGTTCTGCTTAAAACATCAATTTAACTTGTTTGATCATGCATGAAAATAGTACAGATGGATAGATTGGATTTTTCTGATCATTTTTCATATATAATTTGTCCAATTTGGAGTTACAGAATAAAAGTTATGAATTTTTGAAGTTTAAATAATATTCTGGAATTTCCTGATTAAATTTAAATCCAGAAATTATAATTACTGCGCCAGCATGACGTCAGCATGACGTCAGTGGTCAACTGCGGCTGGCTGGAGTCAAACCTGACGTGTGGGGTCCACACGTCAGTGACAGGGGGGTTAAACAGGGTTAGTTTAATCCTAATTAGGGGTTAGTGGCGCTGGGGGCCCACTGTCAGTGTTAGGGGGTTAACCATTAGTGGTTAGCACTAATCCTAATTAGCTACAGGGCTGGGCCCACCTGTCAGGGACTCAGGGGGTGTCCTGCCGTGGTCAAAGTGGGTCAAACCCACCGGCGACGTGACGCCGGCGAGGTCCGAGACGGCGGCGCGACGCGGGATCGCGCTACAGGGCACGGGCGAGGCCGTGCTTGGGCTCGTTGGAAAGCTCTTGCTCCCGCGCGTCGAACGGTGGCCGTGGCTGGGCCTGGGGTGGCCGGAGTCGACGGCGGCGAGCTCGGCTGCGGCCGCCGGAGTTCGGGTGCGGTCGGAATCGGTGTTGCAGGGGGTTTGGGGAGGCGTTAGTGCGTGCTGCGTACTCCTAGTGAGGTGTGAAGCACGATAGTGTGCTCGGTTGGGTGCTACGGTGACCGTGGCCACGACGGCGACATCGCCGGCGGCGTGGAGCTCTCGGCCAAGGTGGGGCTAGGGCCTAGAGATCGAACGAGACCAGGGGAGAAGGGGGAAACGACTCGGGGGCTCACCGCGGAGCTGCAGGGATGGTTAGCGGGCTCGGGGACGCGCTGGAGACGGCAAATTTGACGGCGACGATGGTCGGAGCCCGAAGAGGGGAACGGCGACGTGGCGGCGATGCAGGGCTTCCGGGGAGCTGTGGGTCGGTGGAGAGGGAAGAGGGGGTCGAGGCGGAGCTCCTGAGCTAGTCGGGGGAGCGAGGGGTGGCCGGAGACGGCTGCTGTGGCGAACGGCGGCGAGGGTGGTGTTCGGCCGTGTGAGAGAGAGAGCGAGGGAGAGGAGGGAAGAGCCGGGGGAGAGTGAGAGAGAGCAGGGGGAGGCGTGGCGTCGTCCAGGGGCATCGAGGCGAGGAGGGGAGGGCAGGCAGGCAGGGAGAGAGGTGGCGTGGCGCGGTGGCGCGCGCGCGCGCCGGCCACACTCCCCTCCCTCTGTCGGGACGAAGACGACAGAGGAGGGAGGTGGGCTGGGCCGGCTGCTGGCTGGGCCAGCCAGCTGGCTGCGCCGCACAGTGGAGGAGCCCAAGTAAGCTTCTCCCTTTTATTTTTTTTTCTGTTTTCTAATTTCTGACATTTGTTTTGATTTAAAAAATATATTAAATCATTTATTTAACTTATGCCAATTTTTGCAGGGGCTAGATATATTATTCCAGAGCTCCTTTATATATGGCATAATATTTGGACATATATTAATATATATAATTAATATATTTCCAATGCAAATATTTATGCATTAATTCCAAATGCCCAAAATAAATACCTATGAGCTCTAAAAATATTGGTTTGATTTTTATCTCTGTCCAATATTTTCAGAGAGCAACATGAGCATTTTCTTGGACCCTTTTGGAGAAATTTTTATTTGGGTCATTTTCAAAATGATTCTGAGGGTTTCACAGATCCCCATTTCAAGTTTCTGGTGAAAGAGTAAACATGATGCAACACTCTAATGCATGGCTAACTAGGATGTGACAACTCACCCCCACTCAAAAGAATCTCGTCCCGAGATTTGGGTTCCTCCGGGAAGAAGGCGGGATACTCGAGTCGAAGACGATCCTCCCTTTCCCAAGTTGCTTCATCCTCAGAATGGTGCGACCATTGAACTTTGAGAAACTTGATATTATGACGTCGGGTGGTACGTTCGGCCTGATCGACGATACGAATGGGGTACTCTAGATATGTAAGATTATCTTGGAGATCAAGCGTTTTGTGGTCCACTTCACGCATAGGATCCGAGAAGCAACGCCTGAGTTGAGAAACGTGGAAGACATCGTGGACTCTGGAGTGGTGCGGAGGTAGTTCCAACTGGTAGGCAACTTCTCCTCGTTTGGCGAGAATGCGAAAAGGTCCAATGTAACGAGGAGCCAATTTGCCTTTGATACCGAAACGATGGGTTCCCTTCAGAGGGGTGACCCGAAGATAAGCCTTCTCGTCAACCTCGAAAGTCATAGCCTTATGTTTTCGGTCATATTGACTCTTTTGACGAGATTGGGCTGTTTTCAACTTTTCACGAATGATGCGAACTTGTTCTTCTGCTTCCTGAATCATGTCCGGGCCAAAGAATTGTCTTTCCCCGGTCTCTGACCAGTTAAGGGGTGTTCGACACCGTCGTCCATAAAGAACTTCAAAAGGGGCTTTACCCAAGCTAGATTGATAGCTGTTGTTGTAAGCGAATTCGGCAAATGGAAGGCACTTCTCCCAGTCCATTCCGAAAGAGATAACAGAGGCTCGAAGCATGTCTTCTAGAATCTGGTTGACGCGTTCCACTTGACCACTCGACTGAGGGTGGAAAGCGGTGCTAAAGGAGAGACGAGTCCCCATAGCATTTTGGAAACTTTCCCAAAATCGAGAGGTGAAAAGACTTCCTCGATCCGAGTTAATTTCCAAAGGAACACCATGGAGAGACACTATTCGGGAGATGTACAAATCTGCCAGCTGACTAGCGGTTATACTCTCACGAACAGGTAAGAAATGGGCTACTTTGGAAAGACGATCGACCACGACGAAAATAGCATTATTCCCTCTCTTGGTCCTGGGAAAACCGGTAATGAAATCCATACCAATTTTATCCCATTTCCATTCAGGAATAGCTAAGGGTTGAAGGCACATAGAGTAGGCGGCGTCCTGCACAGCCATCTCAATAGTAACCCCGAGTCCATAGGAGCAGTGAAGAGGCTCGGTGGATCCAGGATAAGATGGAAATATCCTGACAGTGCAGAGATACTGGCTTTGATTAAAATCTCGGAATTGCTCTTCGACCGTGTACTCGGGATACCAGCGGTATCCAGCCTCAGTCATTACCCTGACCAACTTGGCAGTATGGCCGGGTACATCTAGGCATCGAGTCAGGCGAACCACTTGATTGAGGTCGCGAGTGGCCATCTGAAAGCACAATCATAATGCAAAGGCATTAGAACTTCTAGCAAAATTTCGGCAGCATAACAGCTGTAAATGCTCAAAAAGGATTTTGAGACATTTGACAAAGGATTTCGTACACACTCAACATCATCATATCAAAGTTCTGAAACCATTCTAGCAACATAATGTGGTAGTAGAACTGAACTAGGCTTGTAACCATCAAACTTATAAGGTACTACTGATTAGTAACTCGTGATCCTGATAGAGAGAACAGATCCTAATTCCTTAACCCCCGGTGGAAGAATGGACTGACTCAGATCAGAAAGTCATAAGATAAAGGAGTAAAAAGAGCCTTACGTTCCAACCCACAAACAATTCCCCTACATATAACTAAAGAATTTCTAGACTCAACATCGACCAGTTTGGCTTGGAGAACCTACAGGCAGTCCGGCTCTGATGCCAACGCTGTCAGGACCCCGACTCGATGTCACATTGATCTAGCCGGTAACACCTCATATCACTTTGCGGCCTCACGCACGGTATCCCCACGGGTGTCGTCTTACCTTTTCCCGGGACCGTTTGCGCCTTTTGGCTCACGTATATGATAGTGTCGCTAGCATCCATATGATAAGGAGCCCGGGCTGACATGACTAGTCGTAAACCCAAAGTGGCACAGACTTACAGGGACAGGCATCCATGACCCAGCTTCGAACGTGTCGGTCATCAGCAAGTGGGTCCGGGCTGTAGCACTGGGCTAGCAGGACTCCGGTAAACCGGGCTGTAGCGGGCTAACAGGACTCCGGTACTCAAAGCGTGACATTTCCCCGAAGGGACAGACACAGGAACGAAGAAGGACACATGCCGGCCAGCCTAAGTGTTCTAGAGCAGTAGCAAGCTACCATGGCTCAGCGGTAACACTAGGAGACATTTCCCGGTAAGAGAGGCTACTAAAGATAAACAACTAGATAGTCAGATCCCACACATACCAAGCATTTCAATCATACACACAATATGCTCGATATGTGCAAATACAACGAAGCATCACAACATGACTCTACGACACAAGTACTTTATTTAAGGCTCAGTGAGCCATACATAACATACACAAAGGTACGGGTCTCACGACCCAACATACAAGTCATACAGTCATACAAACCAGCAGCGAAAGTACATTGTCTGAGTACAGACAATTAGTAAAATAAAAGAGGCTTGGAAAGCCTAACTATACTACGTGGTCCATCACAAGCTCAGGGTCACCACCTGGGTCTTTAGCCTACTCGTTGATGTCAACGTCTACATAGAACCCATCAGAAGGGGTTGCAGCGTCTTCTTTAAAAATGTAGATTATAGCAACATGAGTACAAAGGTACTCAGCAAGACTTACATCAGATCCTACATACATGCATAGTATCAAGAAGGGTTGGTGGAGTTATTGCAGCAAGCCAGCTTTGACTCTTGGCTAGGCTATCCTACGATACTTCAATTTGAAATGGTTTTGCGCACACGAGTCCACTACTCACCACTTCAATACACTACCGAGGATCCACCTCCGTCTTCCTACGGAAGAGCCATCCTCGGCACTCACACTTATCTTGAGGCTTTTAGTAGTTTCCATTTACTTGTCTATGAACTGTATAGGCAACCAAGTAGTCCTTACCACGGACGCGGCTATTCGAATAGATTATGATAACCCTGCAGGGGTGTACTTCTTCATACATGTTTCCACCACTTAGCGTCTGCACACGACATGTGCTCGGCAGACTTCAAGTGAAAGCCGACGTGGGTGTAGACCACGACCTACCTAAACACTTAAGCCTCTAGTCCAGGTTTATCGCCTATTCAGGTTCCATCCGCAGGGAGTCCGGCCGAGGTTTCCCATACGGCCCCGAACGATGTGAACAAGGTTCCCGAGATACCTAACGGGTATTCGGTACACCCGGCCACGTACCTACCGCATCACAGCCCACCCCTACGGTCAGCGCTGTCCACGGCCTCCAGTAGGCTACAAACACCAGAAACTACTTGCAACTCCTGGACAGAGAGCTAGGGTGAATAAGAAGTCGAGCGGGGTCATATTTCAGGGCCCAATGCATGGTAGTAGCTGTATCTTAAATCACATATACAGATCTCAGTGCTTAAGGTCGGCTTCAATGAAACAACCCACCATGTACTCCTACATGGCCTCTCATCGATACCTTTACCAAATCGTGTTCACCACACCACTCTCATTACCGACATAAACATTTCACTCTAGCCCATCACCCAGATGAACCAGACCTGACACGACTCTAAGCATAACAGGCATAGCAAGGTAGGAACAACACATACATATGGCTCAATCAACTCCTACACATGCTAGTGGGTTTCATCTAGTTACTGTGGCAATGACAGGTCATGCAGAGGAAATGGGTTCAACTACCGTAGCACACAGCAGTTTGAAACGCGTTGTCTTAATGCAGTAAAAGAGAGCAGGAGCGAGAACATGGGATTGTATCGATATGATCAAATGGTTGGTTGCTTGCCTGATGGTTCGATGCACTGATACGGTTCTTCGTTAGGGTAATCACGATACTCCTCGGAGGCAGAACCTGTCGTAAAGGACAGCGATGTACAAACATCACCAAACAATATGCGACAATATGATGCATGCATGAAACATGGCAATATGAGTGTGTTGGGCTAATGCAACTAAAACCAGAAGGGTTTGAACAAATTTGAATCAAAGATTCAAATTTCAAACTCAAACATGGCCTTTTAAAGTGCTTTTCCTTGTTCTGCTTAAAACATCAATTTAACTTGTTTGATCATGCATGAAAATAGTACAGATGGATAGATTGGATTTTTCTGATCATTTTTCATATATAATTTGTCCAATTTGGAGTTACAGAATAAAAGTTATGAATTTTTGAAGTTTAAATAATATTCTGGAATTTCCTGATTAAATTTAAATCCAGAAATTATAATTACTGCGCCAGCATGACGTCAGCATGACGTCAGTGGTCAACTGCGGCTGGCTGGAGTCAAACCTGACGTGTGGGGTCCACACGTCAGTGACAGGGGGGTTAAACAGGGTTAGTTTAATCCTAATTAGGGGTTAGTGGCGCTGGGGGCCCACTGTCAGTGTCAGGGGGTTAACCATTAGTGGTTAGCACTAATCCTAATTAGCTACAGGGCTGGGCCCACCTGTCAGGGACTCAGGGGGTGTCCTGCCGTGGTCAAAGTGGGTCAAACCCACCGGCGACGTGACGCCGGCGAGGTCCGAGATGGCGGCGCGACGCGGGATCGCGCTACAGGGCACGGGCGAGGCCGTGCTTGGGCTCGTTGGAAAGCTCTTGCTCCCGCGCGTCGAACGGTGGCCGTGGCTGGGCCTGGGGTGGCCGGAGTCGACGGCGGCGAGCTCGGCTGCGGCCGCCGGAGTTCGGGTGCGGTCGGAATCGGTGTTGCAGGGGGTTTGGGGAGGCGTTAGTGCGTGCTGCGTACTCCTAGTGAGGTGTGAAGCACGATAGTGTGCTCGGTTGGGTGCTACGGTGACCGTGGCCACGACGGCGACATCGCCGGCGGCGTGGAGCTCTAGGCCAAGGTGGGGCTAGGGCCTAGAGATCGAACGAGACCAGGGGAGAAGGGGGAAACGACTCGGGGGCTCATCGCGGAGCTGCAGGGATGGTTAGCGGGCTCGGGGACGCGCTGGAGACGGCAAATTTGACGGCGACGATGGTCGGAGCTCGAAGAGGGGAACGGCGACGTGGCGGCGATGCAGGGCTTCCAGGGAGCTGTGGGTCGGTGGAGAGGGAAGAGGGGGTCGAGGCGGAGCTCCTGAGCTAGTCGGGGGAGCGAGGGGTGGCCGGAGACGGCTGCTGTGGCGAACGGCGGCGAGGGTGGTGTTCGGCCGTGTGAGAGAGAGAGAGCGAGGGAGAGGAGGGAAGAGCCGGGGGAGAGTGAGAGAGAGCAGGGGGGAGGCGTGGCGTCGTCCAGGGGCATCGAGGCGAGGAGGGGAGGGCAGGCAGGCAGGGAGAGAGGTGGCGTGGCGCGGTGGCGCGCGCGCGCGCCGGCCACACTCCCCTCCCTCTGTCGGGACGAAGACGACAGAGGAGGGAGGTGGGCTGGGCCGGCTGCTGGCTGGGCCAGCCAGCTGGCTGGGCCGCATAGTGGAGGAGCCCAGGTAAGCTTCTCCCTTTTATTTTTTTTTCTGTTTTCTAATTTCTGACATTTGTTTTGATTTAAAAAATATATTAAATCATTTATTTAACTTATGCCAATTTTTGCAGGGGCTAGATATATTATTCCAGAGCTCCTTTATATATGGCATAATATTTGGACATATATTAATATATATATAATTAATATATTTCCAATGCAAATATTTATGCATTAATTCCAAATGCCCAAAATAAATACCTATGAGCTCTAAAAAATATTGGTTTGATTTTTATCTCTGTCCAATATTTTCAGAGAGCAACATGAGCATTTTCTTGGACCCTTTTGGAGAAATTTTTATTTGGGTCATTTTCAAAATGATTCTGAGGGTTTCACAGATCCCCATTTCAAGTTTCTGGTGAAAGAGTAAACATGATGCAACACTCTAATGCATGGCTAACTAGGATGTGACACGTTTCTCTCGTACACGTACGTGCGTGTGTGCGAGGCATGGGCTCTAACTGAACCCGAGCGAGGCGTTGGGCTCTAACTGAACCCGAGAGATTGCACTGCAGGTTACGCGTTACTGAACCCGAGCGATCAATCGATGGCTGTTAACTGAACCCGATCGAGCGATTCCTTTGCTATTGCTGCTAACTGAAGCAGATCGATTGGATGAATAGTGAGCATTGCGGGAGGGGTAGTTGGATGAACAGTGAGCGGTGGCGTTGCCTCTGGATGAACAGGACCACGTGGTGTGGAGGGCTGGGTGAACAGTAGACGATGGAGGGGTGCCCGTGGAGGGGTGGTTGAACAGGACCCCGTGGTGTGGAGGGCTGGATGAACAGTAGACGGTGGAGGGGTGGTTGAGCAGTAGTCGGTGGAGTAGCGCGTGATGGAGGCTGGATGAACAAGAGCCCATGGAGGCTGGAGGAGGTCGACGGTAGCCCGTGGAGGCTGGAGGAGGTCGACAGTGGAGATGATAAGTATCCTGTGGAGTCCTGTTTTGCGGTACGCCACACCCCTCCCGATGAACAGGACCCCCATTTCGACCGGGTCCGTTTCGTCCGTTTTGCGGTATGCCACACCCCTCCCGGTCAACAGGACCCTTGTTTCGACCATAGGAGGTTCGTTTCCTCCGTTTTGCGGTACGCCACATCCCTCCCGATCAACAAGACCCCCGTTTCGACCGTAGGAGGTCTGTTTCCTCCGTTCTGCGGTATGCCAGGCCTCGTTTCCATTGCCTGTTCCGTCCAAGCCCTCCCGATGAACACGACCACGCATTCCGTTCCGACCCAGCCGGTTGGCTCCCACGCGTTCCATTGCCACCCGATGAACACGACGCATTCCGTTGCCTCCCGATGAACACGACGCATTCCGTTGCCTCCCTATGAACACGACGCATTCCGTTGCCTCCGCATGAACACGACTCATTCCGTTGCCTCCCCATGAACACGACGATGATGATGTTTCTCCATTCCGACCCAGCCATGTACACGAGCCATGGCCCTACGTATGCGCGACTAGAAGTAGCTGGTGGGTCCCAACAGTCAGGGGGGCGAATCGTTTTTTTCGAACGCACTTCCTTGCATGCGAAGATGTAGCTCATGGGTCCCAGCAGTTAGGGGCGAATCATTTTTTCGCAAAATACGGTGGCCCTTCCGGTGGGTCCCCACTGTCAGGTGGAGGAATAATTATTTTGCGCGTAATAAGGAGGCACTTCCTTGCGGCTGCCGTGGACCCAGCTGTCAGCCTCACCACGTACAGTCCACGTCCGATGGAAGTCGTTCCTTGACCACGTTTACCACGCTGTGCCGAGAGCACCAGGGCGGTGGACGACGGCGAGGCCTAGGAAGGGGACGACATGGAGCCGGGGAAGACGCGGCAGTGGATGCACACGCGGAGAGGAGTATGAGGGTTCATTGGTTCGGCTACGTTGCCGTCGCCGCAGAATAACAGGGGGTGTGGGTGAGTGGAGGGATGGCCTGGCCAGCGGTGGGAGTAGTAGGGGGCGGTGAGGCCTTCACGACAGCATAGCCGGCCACGGGAGGCAAGAGCAGGCGGCACGACCGGCGCTGCTTTGGGCGGCTAGAGCAAGAAGACCAGAGGTTGAAGAAGCACGACGGCCATTGGATGGACATCGTACGGTCACTGCAGCTAGAATCGTTTATATTGACTAAGTTGACAAAGCCCTTGGTATGTCAACTTAGTGGGCCCATAGGTCAGCTTCCGAAACGGTGCGCCCCAGATGTCAGGGGGAGGAATCATTTTTTGGGCAGGTGAAGCTAGATTATCCGAGATTGAAGAAGAAGCACGGCATCCGTTGGATGGACATCCAACGGCCACTGCTGCTAGAACCGTGTGTAGACTATAAGTTGACAAAGCCTTGCATACGCGTTAATTCTGTTTTTTAGGGGACGCATCAACTTAGTAAGGCCAGAAGTGTGTGGCAGAGAACTTATAGCCCATTTGAGATTTGTAAGAATGTGTAGCCCATTTTTGCATTTTTGAATTCTAATCGAATTTACTACAGCCCATTTACAATTTGTTAAAAGTACATCCCATTTCAACCAACTGTTCAAAACAGAATTCAATAAAATTTCCCACATTTTGATGGGATCCGAAATATTTTTATCCCGAAATTTCTAGTCGGATTAAATACTATTTCAATATAAATTTATATTACGTAAAAATCCAATGAAACAGTGCGCTCGCAACAATTAATGAAATTAAAATTTTCAATATCCACAAAAAATATTTTATAAAGTAATCATGTGTTTGGTGCATTTTTTTATAGTTAATGCCCAGTTTTTATAATTACATCCCATTTATTATTTCTTAAAGCCCATTTTCTTGTTAAGCCTAATGCATCCCTCCTAGGAAAGATTTGCAGCCCAGCGGGACAGAGAATAACAACTTGACCTTGCCTGGGTATTCCTAAAAAAAGTATAGCTGGGCTAGCCATTTTCAGCTTGAAAAAAATTAATATCTAGGCTGGATATCTGGCCTGGGCTAGACGGGCCATAGCCCGCCCAGTTAATACCTGCAGCGATGTTTTTGTTGTTGTTTAGAGGAGAAAAATTAATATTTGCGCTAAACATTGAAAAACTCTGAAGTGCTCACACCTCAAAAACACAAATACTGCTCGAGCTGCTTGGTCCCAGCTGTCGACCGCTTCTTGTGCAATTCTCTCGTTTATTGACTACTCCCTCCTTTCCAGTTTATAAGGCTCAATTCAAAAATCTGACCAACCAAGCTAGATGATGAGTGGTGGAATATTTTTTGTAGTTTGCAAAAGCACCCAATTAATGTTCTTGTTTTCCTCGAAAAATTATGTTTACGAATGCATTAATTGCAATGCATGCATGCATAAAGTGCATGCATTGGTCAGTTTTCTCTTAATACTTGCATGCAATGATTTAATGCACCTTGAAGTCTGAACGTGTGATGGGGAACAACCAAATTGAGCCTTATAAGATGGACAAACTAAAATTTTGAGATAAGCCCTATAAACCGGAAAGGAGGGAGTACTACATAGGTTGACAATGGTGTGGGACTGTGATGTCAGGAAACCAGGAGGAAGCAAAATAAATTATAGTTATATATATATATATATATATATATAATAAGGAGGCACTTGCGTACGTGAGGCTATGGACCTGGTGGGTCCCCATTGCCATCCTCTCCAAGTAAAGTCATCTCCTCGCCCGCACGCACTTTCCGCCGGAAACAGTCAGCGCCGCCCTCCCCGCTTCCCGGTGCAGGCGATTGCTCCGCCTTCAAACGACAAAAGTGTCGTCCGTCCATCCATCTGCCTCCCACATTAATGATACGTGGTTGCCAAGGCGGCTACTCCAGCGCCACATGTCCGTTCCTCCGCCCGCCCACCATTGCTATATAAACTGCTGCGCCGGCCATAGCCGCAGTCATCCGCATCCGTTCCCTTTCTCCTGTCCACACCACTACTGCCCACCATGGCTTCCTCGCGCTCCAGCGCTCTTCGTGGCGGGTGGGCGACGGACCACAAGGAGATGGAAGCCATTGCTGCCGACCGGCTGGCCGGCAGGCAGCCGGAGGACGACGACGTCCCAGTGGAGAACATGGTAGTCGACGATACGGCGCCAACCCCCTCCTCCGCGCCATCCTCGCCGGTGCATTGCACCATGACCATCGGCGAGGCCCGTGCCCAATATATGGACAGGGTGAGGCAGATGCGTGAGGAGAAGTTCCGGGAGGCGCAGGCCGACGCCGCCTACAATCACCATCTCCTCGAGGAGCACCTGCAGGCGGAGGAGCAGATCACCGCAGAGCGGGCGGAGCAGGAGGCGCTGCTCGACTCGTACCGCTCCGCCCGCAAGGGCCGCCTCAAGCACTGGCGGTACCGCATGCAGGTGGCGGAGGCAGCGGCCGCCTACAAAGAGGCTAGCAAAGAGGGCGATGAAGCGGGCGAGGCGCTGTTTGGCGAGACCGATGACGAGGCAGAGGACAATGCGGGCTTCGACGAGTCCCCACTCCACTGGCGTCGACGAGGCCCTGCTCCGCCGAGGCCCCACGGCGCCAACAATGAGGCAGAGCACACCGCCGGATCCGCCGAGGCCCCGCCCCGCCAACAATGAGGCAGAGGACACTGCCAGCTCCATCGAGGCCCAGCCAACAACGAGGCAGAGGACATCGCCGGCTCCGCCAAGGCCCTGCTCCGCTGCTAACGAGGCCGCGCCACACAGAAAACAAGGAAGAGTAGAACACGGTAGGTCACCGCCGCTCGGGTCCAAGTAAGGCCACCGCTGCTACCCTCCGGTTGAAGCCAAGCTAGGCGGGTTGACCATTGACGGCCGGTTAGCTTCTTGGCGGCGACATGGAGTCGGAGACCTGCGCTGGAGAAGAACGCTTCTTCTACTTAACTGCTGGTGTAGTTGGATGACTGACACGTGGGCCCAACAGGCCACATGTCAGTTACGCAACTGAACCTACAGTAATTTCATTGAAGCTTCTGTTCAGCTCAGCGGGACACAGGTGGGTAGCTTCGGTTAATTAATTATACCTCCAGCGCACCCCTTTTTAGTTGAAGAATGTACGAAATGTAATGAAATCCGGCATGTTTATATGAAATCAGCCCGTGTATGAATGAATTTATTTCGATTAGTTCGAATTCCTGTATCACTGGCATTGGATGAACATGCAAAACAATACGTACTAGCATTATTCCCAGGGTGATCACCTTGTTTGCAGCAGTTTCACATGTACTCCCTCCGGTCCTTTCTAGTCTGCATACAAGTTTTTTCTGCAGTCAAAGTATCTCTACTTTGACCAATCTTATACAAAAAAGTATGCACTTTCACAATGTGCAAATTAAAAAGGAACAGAAGGAGTACAGAGAGTTTGAGTAGCTTTTTAGCATTTCTATACATTGCAATCAAGCACATAGGCCTAGCAATTCATAGAGAACATTCAAAACAATCGATGATTATGCATCTCAGCAACTCACATGTCAGAGGCAATATTTACTTCAAGGCAATATTTACTTCACAACTAAAGAATAAAGAAAAAATTGATCGACACTGCTGACAGCAAAGGGCGTCCCATTCAAAAATATCAAACGCATGTCTTGCTAAAATCAATGAGCAAAATTTGACAAGGTTGTCACATTCCAAAATATCAAATGCCTACGATTGTGAAATGGGCAGGGTTTGCCATCAGTTCAGACATTGACATGGCACCTCGTGCTAAATAAACCAGTTGTTCTTTTTGTGCTGTTCCACCAAAATGAACCAAATTCGCGCGTAGCTTGTATGATTTTACCCTTATATGTTGCAACACCTTGAACTTATCGGCACCTCCTTTCTTGTGGTGGAAATGAATGATTCGATGTATTCATGAACATTTTGTGCAGTTCCCATTGAAATCAAGCTGAGCACCCCTGTTTGCACAAATACAAAAAAGTGATTAGTATAAAGCAAACTATACTATGAATTGACAGTTTCAACAGGCACATACATGGTCCATGTAGAGCACACTTTTAGAAAAATGGAACTCACCGGAAAGAATCCTAGAACAACATTGTACTCGCGCATCATAGCAAAAAGATGGAGATTTGTCAGTCCTTCTGAGCTGAAGTTAGTTTGGTCTTGTGGGGAGTAATGTAACCATCCTTCAACTGCTCCTTCTGATGAGAAGATAGACAGGGCTTCTTCATCCTGGCATAATCGGAACTAGTCACTTCACGTACTCCATATTCTTCTTTAGAGGAAGATGATCCTGTTGTGCAAAGATAAGATGACTACTAAATGCTAGCATCCCTGTTTGCTCGAAAAGAAAGGAAAGGAAATATTTAAAACAGCACAGATGAAGCACTTCTCAAGGACAATACCACTTTTTCATGACAGTATCTAAACAGTAGCACAACACCAATAGAGATGACAAAGCTCAATCATATGGATGAAATCAGTGGGCGAGTACCAACCTTTGTCAGGAGGCTTATTATGTACAACATACAGATGAAGCACTTCTCCGGAACCATCTGTTGTTATCTACGATGGTGGCCATGCTTACTATATACTCCTCGATTAGTTTAATGTTTCCAACATCTTCTTGTGCAGTTCGACTAAAATATATGGTATCTTCAAAGAAGATCCCTGTTTGCACAAGTTGAGATAATTACATATTACATTAAGAGTGGCATCAAATCAGTGGCAAAACAATTGCTCGTTCCAGCCATAGCAAGAAATTAAGATGCAAAACTATATCATTACTTGTGTCATCATAGTTCCAGTGCTTCATTACAACACCGGGAGTTGATGTTTGTTTTTCTTCCGCTTGTTCTTCCTCTTCATCACATGGTTCAATAACAGACAAGCTTCGCCTTCAATGTAAGATTTGGCATGTCAATTAGGGAGCACAAGCAGAGTACTAAACTTAATTTTCTGATGAAAGTGGCAAAATACAGGCCAACCGTTGTGAAATATCCTTATCTTACCTCAATGGGATATTACGGTGCATATACAGATTGGAAGTCTTGTCTCCATTTGTGCAATTCACTAAAATCAAGCAACATTATCATACAAGTAGCACAACATATGAAAGCACACTGCAGAATCATGTGAAAGAAGGCTAATACTGACCTCTCATGATTCAGAATTCAAAAAACTCACAAGAAGAATATCTGAACCAAATTCGCCTTAACGGATAGTAAGTAAGATCTCCTCTTGTGCAGTTCCACTAAGATCAAGCAATCAAGAAACTTTGTCGGTGTGACATTTTGGTTGAACTGCACAAAACACTCTTAAAACAAAAGTGTTTTGTGTAGTGCAACAAAAGGTCACAATGGCAACGAGGTGAAGTAGATAACCCTATTTACACAGAGGTGCAAAGGAAACAATTAGTGGTCAATAACGGTGGATGACACAGAAGCCAACAAAAAGAAGCATCTACCTTATCTAAATGGGAAAGAAAGCAAGACAGTAGCATTTCTCAAACGGTGGCATTGATTAATATTAACATAGAGATTATATTAACAATAAAATTTGTTAAACATGTAATTTGCTTTTAACTGTGGCATTGCATCAATTTTCCAGCGGCATTATTAGAGGGTGTTTGTTTACAGGGACATTTTGGTGTAGGGACTAAAAAAACTCCGTGTCAGTCCCATCTAAACCAAACAGGAGGGACTTTTAGGGACTAAAAGTGGGCATTTGGGACTAAAGAAAGAAGACCCCGAGGGAGTCTTTTTGGGACTTTTCCAACAGTTGCCCTGCCACGCACCGCACCTTGTCTCTATTAGTTCATTACTAGGGGTAACATGGTCTTTTAGCATGTCATTTAACAACCTCTAGTCCATGTTTAGTCCCTGGAACCAAGCAGGTAGGGACTAGGGAGTTTTTAACCAAAGAGGGCCTTTGATTAACAACAGCTAATGAGTTGCACGGGACAGTGGACGCACCAGCACCATGTGCATCTACCGGTGTACTGTGGTCATGCACAGTCTGTTGCAACAAAGAACAAACAACCAAGGAGCATATTTGTGTTGGTCCCAGTTTTGTTATCTTTATACACCTTTCCCTATGTGAGCGCGGCAAATCTAGTCCTGCTCAAACTCTACAACCTTGTCCCTTCCTTTCCTTTTTGAACTAGTACTTTCGCCCCTTCCTTTCCTCTTTGAACCACGTCCTAGATTTATGCGATACAACCTTCCCCACTACTTTCCCACATTCCTTTCCTCTTTGAACCACATCCTAGATTCATTCTATACAACTTTCCCCCTTCATTTCCTCTTTGAACCACGTCCTACATTCATGCTATATACAACTTTTCCCACTACTTACCTCTTTGAACCACGTCCTAGATTCATGGTATACATGTAGCTAGAGCAATGCATGTGGAGTAAGTAAATTATACCTTAAGGTTCTTGGGGCGTGGTTCGGTGGGCGACGAGACGGAGGCGAAGAAGAAGGGGTCGGAGGCCCTCCCGTGCCGCCGCTGGGTGGAAAGTAAACAGCTGCGCCGGTAGTCCCTCGCCGGCGGCGACAGCGTTAAGCCTCCTTCCCTTCCCGACGGTCAAATCCTGCTGGCTCTTTGAGCAGCAGTGAGGGGAGAGAGAGGCCAACAAAGTCTTGTTTAGATCTGGAGAGGGAGAGAGAGTGTGAAGAGAGCAACTACTCCCTCCATTCCAAATTACTCGTCGAAGAAATGGATGTATCTAGAACTAAAATACATCTAGATACATCTAGAACTAAAATACATCTAGATACATCCATACCTGCGATAAGTAATTCGAAACGGAGGGAGAGGGCGAGAGAGTGTGAAGAGAGCAACTACAAGCACTGAGGCTCCAGCATGCATATATATACTGGAGAGAGTGTGTGAAGCGTGCATACCCTAGAAAACATTTCGACCAGTCAAAGAATCCTCCTAGCACAAATTATGCTCAAGTGTAGTTATCGAACCCGAGACCTCAAGTTAGAAGGTGCAACGGGACCAAGGTGCATGCATGCGTGTGTGTGTGTGTGTGTTTAACAGCTTGTGTGTGTTAGAGAGAGCGGCAGATCGACCTACTCCTATAGAGAGATGTTGTGTAGTGTACGATTTTAGCCGTGAGAGTCGGTGCATCCTCTCGTTTCCGGGCGTGTCCGGTAGGGACATGCGGACAGCTGCCACGCCCGCTCCTGACCAGCCTGGCCCACCCAAAGCCCCTCCATCGCCCGCGCGCGCTTCCCGCCCGAAACGGTCAGCGCCGCTCCAAAGAATCGGTGCCGCATTCATGCCTGGGCAGAGCAGACGCGACCTCTCACTGGTGCAAGAGTGATGGTTACTGCTGGGTTTATGTGATTTGACGGCTCTTTATTACTAAGGTGGTAGGACTGCTGGATGTCCCACGCTTTCGATGAAAGGAGGTACTACTACTAGATTACAATTTTCTCCATTCTTACAGTGGAGGCGTGCAAGAGCAGTGAAAACACGTAGGCTCAGTGATTACATGGCCCACCTCACACTATCACCGTGCGACACCTAACACTTTACATGGTACTCCCTCCGTTCCTAAATATTACTAGATGAGTCCCCGCGCGTAGTCGCGGAACAGCGGTATATCTCTCTGCGCAAAATTATCGATTTCATAGAACTAAAAAACACTCTATAACCGCATGACAAATGTGGTAGCAAACTAAATAAACTCCCATCATCATTTAGATCATCCAACGTAAGGAAAAAATATCATCCAACTCCTACTGCATAATGGGATTATATTTTTCTTTTTGACAAGTTAATGGGACTTAAAAGCTCACTTACATGCATGCTACCAGTGCATGCTTGCATGCAGACATGTTGATGTGATTTAAAACCCACTCACATGCATGTGCCACGGTATTTCTGCATGCTTGCATGTGGCTTAGTGCGGAGCCTCTCATAGTCTAGATCAGACGGCTATTATGGAATGATTTACTTCATCTAACGGCTACATCAATTTTGATGATGTGGCTCAAGGAGAGGATAGAGAATTCCTAGTAGTGGGGGCTAGCTATTACTAGTAGATAAGTCTATGTAGAGATTCCACTACATACGGCACAAAATGAATGAATCTACACTTAAAATGCATCTATATACATCCGCATGTGGTTCATGGTGAAATCTCTACAAAGACTTATATTTAGGAATGGGGGAGACGGCGTACTAGGCAAGCTTCTCCTTGTCCTGCGAGTTGACGGGACACATCAAAAGTACTCCTGTGTATAGAACCTTGCCTCTAAGGTAGGCCCCACATGGTTTGCCTCTTTTTTTAACATAACACGTCAAGTCGCAATTTGTTTGTTCACCCATGGTAGATGATCCTCCCTCCACCAAGTGGACAACCAGTACACGTGCCAAATTACCACGTGGGCTGCCTTTTTCGTACAGAAATGAGCTCCGCGGTGTACCCACGCGAGTGTGGTTGGGAAAGAGACGGGAGTACGTGCGTCGTGCATGCACCTCTTCTCTTCATGCACGTCCCCCACCTACGTGGGTGTGTGTGAGAGATACAAATTGCGTTCATGAGTGATTTTTGTTTTGGGGTGGGGGTTGATTTCGTGAATTATTTGTGGGAACATGTGTCGATGACATCTCAAACAAAATTTTGCATGCAATGTGTGTGAAATGGAGGCCTATCCATATAATACATAGAGGGTCGGGCAATCCACGAGAAGAGAGGGAGGGGTCATAGCTATCAATAGAGTCGAAGAGAGGATCAAGTGGGTGGGTGCGAGATCGATGAAGAGAGCCATCGAAATTGTGTGTGTGTGCAAGTCAAAGATATAGGGCGACTGGCCTACCGGAACGTTAGAGGGCACATGTCAAGTTTGTGTGTGGCAGGGAGACATGACTAGAGCGCTCGATGTATCGGTGTGTGTGGGGG